>NC_057803.1:397545357-397650951 GCF_018294505.1 Triticum aestivum | reverse complement strand
GGCGCGCCTCCCCGCCGACCTCGCCGGCGCGCCCGGCTCCACCCTCTGCGCCTTCCGCCGCCGCCGTTCACCCACCACCGCGCCGCCCCGGCCAGATCCAGCCACAGGAAGGCCGGATCCGGCGCCCCCCTTGCCGGCCCCCTCCTCTCTGGCCATCTTCTTCCCTGGCTCCGGCGAGATCCGCAGCCACCTCGCCCGTTGACTTTTCCCCCAGGTGCTAATTTCCACTAAGTCCCTGAGTTATTTTACCTTCTAGTGCATACTTTGACATGCCATATCTCCATGACCGTAGCTCCATTTCATGCATATAATATATCAAAATGTTCATCAGGATGCCCTCTTCATTTTGTTCCATTGCACCATGCTTGTTTGTGTCCATCTTTATGCCCTAAATGTTGTTGCAAGAGTGCTATTTAATGTTAGGTGTTGTTTCTTATCAGTTTATGGACATTTGTCATTTTTGCCATGATTAATGTGCGCCTCATATGAACTTGAGCCCTACATGTGTTTTGGGCTATGCCATGCCATATTTACAGGGGTGTATGCCATGTATTTTTGTGATCAATGTGGTGACTAGCACAAGCATGCAAAGTAGCTCTCATGATGTTGCCGATTTCAGGGACTTAGAATTTCACTAAGTCCTTTTCCTGTTGTTATTTTTATGCCATGTATTCATGTTGCTACATAGTGATTCATGCCTCTTTTGGGCATGTTCAGTAAGGATGATTTTGAGATATGGTTATTCTCTATCCATCCATGTCTTTGTTTGCAATTATGGAGTACCCTAGCATGACTCAATCTTGCTCTACTTTTGCTATAAAATGTTCCTGGCAGATTGTTTACGTGTTAATCAATTTTGTCGAGCTTGTTGTAGTTGATCCTTGCATGCTATGAGATTGTTCTTGCCATGGTTAGCTTATTGATCATGTCTTCTAGCTGGTAGTATGATTAGCTTGTCATGCAATGCCTTGTGGTGAGTGCATCGAGCTCGCAAACATGCCTTCGTAACTCTGTTTATGCCATGTCCAGTTTTCTACTAAGTCTGAATCTGTTAAAGAAACTTGCTATGTTTACATGGGTGCCATCATATTTTCTGAGCCTTTTTGGCTTATGGTCGGTAATGAACTTTTGTTATATGCTTTGAGTACTTTCATGCCATGCCTTGTTTTGCCATGATATGTTCCTGTAGCATGTTGTTATCTTGCTCTAAACATTGCTTCCTGATGTTAATTCCTGGCATGTTATTTTCACTAAGCCTGTGATGATGTTATCTTTTGCACTTTTGCCATGCTTGTTTGAACCTGCTCTTGTGTGATTTAGCCGTAGCTCAGTGTTCATCTTTTGTCAAGCATCTTGAGTGGATCACTGCCATGTGCTTTATTGCTATGTTGGAGTGCAGTAGCTTAGATTCTTGTTGCATTCTATATGGCATTGTGTTGTTAATCGCAGAATTTGTGCTATTATTGTTTTGCTTGCCATTTGCAAACCGTGCATCCGTTTCCGGTGATCTTTATATCGATTTTGACCGAAATCAACTCATCTTTCCAGCGGCACTCTTGTTTTGCCAATTTGAGGCCTGGTTCAATCTTTTCCTTCCGGAGCACGCATATGCATTGCATATCACATCCCGCATATCATGCCATGTTTTGCATCATGTTGCTTGCGCATTGCACCGTGGTTGATCGTGGTTCCCTTTGCTTGTGTTCTTGCTTTGGGTAGAGCCGGGAGACGAGTACGTGATTGAGGAGCCCGTTGAGTGCATTTATGAGGATCAAGCTTACGTCAACTCGGAGAACTTTGCAGGCAAGATAACCATACCCTCGAAATCACTTCTATCTTTGCTTGCTAGATGCTCGCTCTTTTGCTATGCCTATGCTGCGATACCTACACTACAAAAAAAGACACATCCATGACATTTTGGGCCGAACAAATTTTTTCTGTCATACATATGACACTTCTATGACGATAATTGTGACAAAACTGGATATCATCATAAATGTGGTGGGCTCCTACTTCTATGACAAAAAATCATGATAAAAATGGGCTTTTCGTCCTGGGCGGGCCGGAGACGCAGCTGCATGACATTGTTTGGGTCGTCCATGACGGAAAAAACCGTGGTAGAAGCGAAGGGGAGAAAAATTTCAGGGAGTTCCCAGTTACGGTGGGAGGTTGGGGGCCGAGCGATGCACATTTCTCTCGTACACGTACGCGCATGTGTGCGAGGCGTTGGCTCTAACTGAACCCGAGCGAGGCATTGGGCTCTAACTGAACCCGAGCAATTGCACTGCAGGCTACACGTTATTGAACCTGAGCGATCGATCGACGGCTGTTAACTGAACCCGATCGAGCGGTTCCTTCGCTACTGCTGCTAACTGAAGCCGATCGATGGGATGAACAGTGAGCGTTGCGGGGGGGTTGGATGAACACTGAGTGGTGGCGTTCCCTCTGGATGAATAGGTCCCCGTGGTGTGGTGGAGGGCTGGATGAACAGTATACGGTGGAGGGGTGCCCGTGGAGGGGTGGTTGAACAGGACCCCGTGGTGTGGAGGGCTCGATGAACAGTAGACGGTGGAGGGGTGGTTGAGCAGTAGCTGATGGAGTAGCACGCGGTGGAGGCTGGATGAACAGGAGCCCGTGGAGGCTGGATGAACAGGAGCCCGTGGAGGCTGGAGGAGGTCGACGGTGGAGATGAACAGTATCCCGTGGAGTCCCGTTTTGCGGTATGCCACACCCCTCCCGATGAACAGGACCCCTGTTTCGACCGTAGCATCCCAACACAAGTCCGTTCGTCCGTTTTGCGGTACGCCACACCCCTCCCGATCAACAGGACCCCCGTTTCGACCATAGGAGGTCCGTTTCCTCTGTTTTGCGGTACGCCAGACCCCTCCGATGAATAGGATCCCGTTTCGAACGTGGCTGGTCGAACACAAGGCCATTTCCTCCATTCTGCAGTACGCCAGGCCCCGTTTCCATCGCCTGTTCCGTCCAAGCCCTCCCGATTAACACGATGCATTCCGTTGCCTCCCCATGAACACGATGCATTCCATTGCCTCCCCATTAACATGATGACGACGCTGTTTCTCCGTTTCGACCCAGCCATGTACACGAGCCCTGGCCGTACGTATGCGCGAGTAGGCGTTCAAGACCCCACCCGTATGTACACATACGTGGCCGTATTTTCTTTCTTGCACCCTGGCCGCTGTACGTACGTGTACATGCTACATGCGCGCCTCTACTACAACACGTGCGCGCCTCTACATTGACCAGTATATATGTACGTACACGTTCGCAACCAGAATGACAACGCTATGTACGCTTCGACCAGGTGGGTCCCGACTGTCAGGCACTTGCTTGCCTGCGAAGATGTAGCTGGTCGGTCCCAGCAGTCAAGGGGCGAATCGTTTTTTTTTTTTTGCCCAGACGCACTTCCTTGCGTGCGAAGATGTAGCTGGTGGGTCGCAACAGTCAGGGGGAAACATTTTTTCGCAAAATACAGTGGCCCGTCCGATGGGTCCCAGCTGTCCGGTAGAGGAATCATTATTTTCTGCGTAATAAGGAGGCACTTCCTTGCTTTGGCCGTGGACCCAGCTGTCAGCCTCTCCACGTACGGTCCATGTCCGATGGAAGTCGTTCCTTGACCACGGTGACCACGCCGCGCCAAGAGCACCAGGGCGGTGGACGACGGCGAGGCCTAGGAAGGGGACGACACGGAGGCAGGGAAGACTCGGCAGTTGTTTGCCATGCGGAGGGGAGTACGACTGTATGAGGGTTTACTAGTTTGTCTGCCGTCGCCAGAGAATAACAACAGGTGTGGGTGAGTAGAGGGATGGCTAGGCCCGTGATGGGAGTACGGTCGGGCGGTGAGGCCTGCGCGGCAGCACAGCCGGCCGCGACGAGGAGGGAGCAGGCAGTCTCGCCGGCACTTGTTTGAGCAGCTGGAGCAGGAAGAATAGAAATTGAAGAAGCACGACGACCGTTGGATGGACATCCAACAGTCAGTGCTTGTGCGTCAACCTTTTTTACGAAAGCCTCAAATCTGTGGAAAACAACATATAGCCCATCTGCCATTATTTCTAATAATTTACAGCCCATTTGCTAATTCTTAAGGTTTTTTTGGAGCCCATATCTTTTGTTAGCATTACAGCCCATATTGTGGCAACGGTTAAAAAATTATACGAAATTTTGCATATTTCGGTGCGGTCCGAACTATTTTAATCCCGAAATTTCGACTCACATTCAAACTTTTTAAAAATAAATGTATATCAATATAAAATCCAACAAATTCTCCACGCATAAAAATTAATGTAATTTAAAATTTGAAATAAAAAAAGATATTTGAAACTAATTGCCAGTTTGATGTGTTTTAAAAATGTACAACCCATTTCTCATTACTGATGGACCATTTTCTCGCCAGCCGAATGAAAGCTCTCTCGTCTGAAAGATTTGTAGCCAACAGGCCTGACCAAAGCGACTTACTTGGCAATCACAAAAAAACTAGGATGGGACGTGGACCAGCTGTCAGCCTCTCCACGTACAGTACTCTTCCGATGGAAGTCGTTCCTTGACCATGTACACCATGCCGTGCGGAGAGCACCACGGTGGTGGACGACGGCGAATCCAAGGAAGGGGACGACGCGGGAGTGGAAGCCCGCGCGGAGAGGACTACGAGGGTTCACTGTTTGGCTGCGGTGTGAGGCTGCCGTCGCCGCAGGGCCTGGCCAGCGGTTGAATAGTAAGGGGAGTGAGGCCTCTCGGCAGCATAGCCGGCCACGGAGGCAGGAGCATGCGACACGATCGGCGCTGCTTTGGGCGGCTGGAGCAAGAAGACCAGAGGTTGAAGAAGCACTACGGCCGTTGGATGGACACCGTACGGTCACTAGAGCTAGAATCGTTCATATTGACTAAGTTGACAAAGCCCTTCATCCCCGTCAACTTAGTAGGCCCACAAGTCAGCCTCCCAGCAAGTTGGGTCCTAGCTAGCCGGGGGAGTATTCATTTTTTTGTGCGTAATAAGGAGGCACTTCTGGTGGGTCCGAGCTGACCGCGGGGGGAATGTTTTTTTCGCGAAATACGGTGGCCTGTCCGGTGGGTCCCAGAAGTCAGGGGGAAACGATTTTTTCGCAAAATACTAGTGGCCCGTCTGGTGGGTCCCCGCTGTTAGGTGGAGGAATAATTATTTTCTGCGTAATAAGGAGGCACTTCCTTGCGGCTGCCGTGGACCTAGCTGTCAGCCTCTCCACGTACAGTACTTGGAAGACGGTCGTTGACCACGTTGACCATGTCGTGCCGAGAGCACCAGGGCGGTGGACGACGGCGAGGACTAGGAAGGGGACAACTCGGAGCCGGGGAAGACGTAGCAGTGGATGCCCACGCGAAGAGGAGTACGAGGGTTCACTGGTTCAGCTGCGGTGTGAGGCTGTTGTCGCTGAAGAATAACAGGGGGTGTGGGTGAGTAGAGGGATGGCCTGGCAAGCAGTGGGAGTAGTAGGGGGCGGTGAGCCTTCCGCGGCATCACACCTGCCACGGGAGGCAGGAGCACGCGGCACGACCGGCGTTGGTTTGGGCGGCTGGAGCAAGAAGACCAGAGGTTGAAGAAGCACTACGGCCATTGGATGAACATCGTACGGTAACAGGAGCTAGAATCGTTCATATTGACTAAGTTGACAAAGCCCTCCGTCCCTGTCAACTTGGTAGGCCCACAAGTCAGCCTCCCACTATGCTGCGTTCAAGCTGGCAGGGGGAATATTCATTTTTTGTGCATAATAAGGAGGCACTTCCTTGCGTGCGAAGATAGCTGGTGGGTTCGGACATGTCAGCGGGGAGGCACTTTATTTCACGAATATAGAGCCCATCCGAGTGGGTCCCAGATGTCAGGTGGATGAATCATTATTTTGCGCGAAATAAGGAGGCATTTCCTTGTGTGCGGCCATGGACCCAGCTGTCAGCCTCTGCACGCACAGTCTACTTCCGATGGTGTCGTTCATTGACCACGTTGACCACGCCGCACCGAGCGCATCCAAAGGTGTGTGGACGACGTGAGGCCCCCGGACAGCAACGAGCAGGAGCTGGAAGACGCTGGGGAGTAGAGTCGCAGAACAGAGAGGTTCGACAATCGGTGGAGAAGAACAGAGGTGTGGAGGGGTGGAGGATGGCCTGGGCCAATGGTGGAGTAGCGCTTCATAGCGAAGCGTGCTAAGCAGAGCTGCTAGCAGCAGGAGGGCGGAGGTGGGTCCCGGCGGCGGCTGGAGGAAGAAGACGAGAGATTGAAGATGGATGTCGCTCGTTGGATGTAGATACAACGGTAACATGTCAGATCATTTGTTAACTAAATTGACAACGACCTGCATTGGCTTCGACCTATTGGCCCACATTTCAGCCTCCAAAAATGTGGCAATATTCAACCCATTTTTTCAGAATTTACAGTCTTTTTTTGCGTGGTCGAATTTACAGTCAATTTGATCTTTTTTTTTTGAATTACAGCCATTATCTGGGCTGGGTGAACAAATAATGTAGCGTCCATGCGGCCCGTTTATTTTATTAACTAAAAAATTACAGCCCATTTGCACTTTCTCGAAATACACGATTTTGCTTGGCTGATTCTAATTATGATGTTGGGTTAGGCCAGCAATGTTATCAAAAAATAAAAAGGGGCTGAGCATTTTGTTATAAATATATTTAAACAATAAGTGATATTATTACATTCGTCCTTAAATCTTACCAAGCTTTTGTATACAATCACTAGGATTTTTGTGCCAAATTAATCCAGGATTTTATTTGTTAAGAAATTATTTTTATAAATTAATAAGATGTGGGATATTGTTTCTTACATATGTAAGTATCTGCTAAATATATGATGACAATAAAAATAATATATAATAACATATAAAATATATTTTTTAGAAAAACAGGGAGCATCTCCCCGGTTCCATTGCTGAGAACGAAACCACAACATATTCCGATGCAGCAGCTCAAAGAGAAGTTCAAAAGCAAAGGTAGAAAAGCTACAAACTAGGGGGTGGATGAACAAGTTCTCTGAATAACAGAAATCACCCGAGGGGTGCCAAAGGCAGAGCGGATAGAGCACTCAAATGACACAAGGAGGGTCCAGCGAAGCCTTCATGGTTTTCAGCCGAGCGGGCATGTCAGCCTGCGGCGACTAGTAAGCAAGCGGAGACACCGGGCTGGAAGGCATAGCATGGTGGATGTCCCTCTTTTTCGGCGCCAGGTGCCCATCATCTTCATCAGAGATCTTGAGATGAGCCCACGGGTCCAGCCCCAGAGCAGGTCGAGCCTTGTTCAGCCACAAGTGATCGCCAATGGTTTCTGGAGGGATCTTGTTAGGGTTTCCACGAAGCTCATCAACTTGTCCTTGTCCGATCCGGAGGATAGAATCGCCCAGTTCCTCACCATGTTCCTGATCAACCTCAAGACCTGTGGAATGGAAATCCAGGAGGTGTTACTGAAAATCATAGCATTTCTATATTTCCAGAGGCACCAAAGGATAGCTGAGATAACAGTGCTTAAAACTGAGCACTTTTTGGTATCAATCCAGAATCTGGCGACAGATTCGAAGGATGAGCCAATCTGACTAGAGAAATATTCCTCAATGTGGTCCTAGAGATGTTTAGCAACTATATATTCAAAAAATAGGTGAGAACAAGACTCTTGTTCCAAGCAGTAAACACAATCAAGGGGTTTGATGATGTGTCTCTTCCTAAGGTTATCCCTAGTCATCAATTTGTTTTTGGAGAGAAGCCAGAGAAATACATGAATTTTAGGGGGAACTCTCAATTTCCAGACAGCAGGGATAAACACGGGTTGAACCCCTTTAAAGTTGATAACATGATAGAGGGAGCTAGAGGAATACTTCCCCTTATTGTCCAACTGCCAAATCAGAGCATCCGGCTCGGCAGTAAAGGTAATGCTTTTGGAAATTTCCTCCAACTGGAACCATTGTTCCATGAGACTATCACTAAAGTTCCTTCTAAAAGAGAGTTGTAGGCATTGACCGTCCCAAACTTCTTTGACACTTTTGTTAAGCTCATTGCGGACAGAGTAAATAGGCCAAAATTGGACTGCTAGCGGGGATGTGGCAAACCAAGTATCTTCAAAGAACCTGGTTCTGCTCCCATCCCCTATGTTCCATCTGTAGCCAAATTTCATAGCATGCATAATAGATTTTAATCCTTTCTAGAATCTAGAGGTCTTAGGGTTGGAGGAAGGGACAAAAATATTAGGTTTATTTCCTAGGTATTTATGGGCAATAAGAAGCTTTCAGGGTTTCAGGTCTTCCTCATAGAATCTTTTAATCCAAAACCCTAAAAGACAAATGTTAATTTCTTGGAGGTTAGGTATGCCTAGGCCTCCAAAATCTTTTTTCATAGAGAGTAGGGCCCAATTAGCAAGGTGTAGCTTCCTATTTCCCTCAAAATCATTCCACAAGCAATGAGACATCTGAGAATTGATGAGGTTCACTGCCCATTTAGGGAACTTGAAGAAGGAAAGGAGATACACTGGAATGCTAGCCAAACAAGCTTGTATGAGGATCAATCTACCTCTATAAGAGAGAAGTTTGCCCCTCCACCAAACAATCCTTTTAATGATTTTATCCAGAAGGGGTTGGATATCCTCTCTCCTTAGTTTATCATAGTGGAGAGGGATACCTAGGTACTTAATGGGGAAGTTACCTTTATTATAGACTAGAATAGAGAGGAAGTCAGCTAACTCCTGATCATCCATGTTGATAGGGATGAGTTCTCTTTTAGAGTAGTTGATTCTCATGCCTGAGACTTGTTCAAACCAGGTTAGAACAGTTTTCAGATTGCTAGCATGTGTGTAGTCATTGTCTAAGAAAAGGATGGTATCATCTCCATATTGAAGGAAGATGATGCCACCAGGGCAGACCTCAGAACAGAGCCCTGCAATTAGACTATGATCAGCAGCTTTGCTCATCATTTTAGTAAGAACATCCACTACTAAATTAAACAAAAGCAAGGAGATGGGGTCACCTTGCCTAAGGCCTTTACCAGCAAGGAAAAAATCACTTTCACAGTTATTTAACTTGACCCCAACACACCCCCATGAGTAAGTTGCTGGATCCAACTCTCCTCTATGAATGGCTTGGAAAAGATCTAAGAGATCATTTTTCACCAAGTCCCAAAAATGCTGGTAAAACAAGAAGGGAATCCCATCAGGATCAGGAGCCCCATTAGGATAAGAGCTAAAAATGGCTTCCTTCACCTCTGTCTCTGAAAAAGGGGCTTCTAGCAGCTCATTTTCAGCAGGAGAGACTTTTTCAGAAGCAGAGAAAAAATTGTTTTGTAGAGAGAACCCAAAAGGGTTTTCTTTCTTAAACAGGTCTTTGTAGAAGTCAGTAGCCACTTTCAACATCTCGTCTACCTCAGTAACAGGGTCATTAGGGCCATCAAGGGAGTGAATCAGGGTTTTCCTCCTCCTCTGGTTAGCTACTGCATGGAAGTAAGCAGTATTTCTATCACCCTTCTTAATGTTCCTATCTCTAGACCTTTGTTTGGCTTTGATTTCTTTTTGAAGCCAAATTTTCTTGAGCTCTCCATGGACATAGTTTAAAAATCTATTAGTCTTAGCCTCAGAGAGGTCAGTGGTTTCTGCCTTAATATCTAGAGAATCAAACTCAAGGAGGAGAAGTCTTTTGTATCTTCTAAGATTAGCTTCCTCATTGGAGTTCCACCCTTTGGTAGTTCTTCTAAATCTCCTGATTTTGATCTGCCAATTTTCTAGGGGGCAGCTGCTCCCAGTAGGCTCATTCCAGATTTTCCTGACTAGCTCAGTAAAATCTTCTCTAAGCAACCACCACTTTTCAAATTTAAAACTATTGCTATTTGGAGTTTGGTTAAGACCACAGTCCCATAACAAAGGAGTGTGGTCACTACCACATCTAGGCAGAGCTCTACAACTAGAAAGGGGAAAGAAACTATCTAATTCTGTGTCATAGAAAATTCTGTCAATGGTGGACATAATCCTGGAGCAGCACTGCCAACATATCCAGCAGAACTGTGGGTTTTCCTTTTGACAGGGCAATTCTCAACTTTATGGGTAACCATTTTGCAGATAAAACAACTCTTGGGCTTGACACATTTATCCAAATGATGCCCTGGTTCCCACCAGTTGTAGCAGATCACCACAGAGTATGCCATAAGTCCCGAAGCAGGGGCTGGACCAGTTTTCTGGATGTCATATCTCTTCTTTTTCTGATTCTTGCATTGAGATTTCCCACTGATCTGAGAGTCAGAACCACTAGTAGATTGATCTTGGGCAATTACAGGAGCCTGCCGAGATTGTGCCCCCATTTGGGGCGGAGGTGGGCCGTACCACTGCCCAACCGGCGCTCCCCCCAATTGTGATAGGGGAAATTCATCGGAGTTCCTTGTTCCTTCTCATCCTCCAGCCAGATGTTATCTCTCAGGAAGCAGAAATAACCACCAGACAGCTCAATTGAAGCAGATTGCAAGCCTAATTTCAATCTTCTATAGGTTTGGGGGAGAGGTAAGGTAGGGGATCCACCTACTCCAGATCCGGTGGCGTGATGGTGGGCAGGAGTCCAGTCAAGCATTCCCATCTTGCAGCACGGCGTGGATCTTCTGAATTCACTTCTCCTTTCGCCCATCGAACGAACGTAATCGGTGGCTCACTAGGGTGGGGCATCCTGTGCTTCTCCGAGAAATCTCCTTCGAAGTAGATCCGCAGGGCTAGATTCAGCAGCTCCCAATCCACATGATCCTTGCACATCCAAGCATACCTGTGTGAGTGAGAGAACGGATTCGGTCCCTCCTCGGCTTCCTCCCTCGCAGCTTCCTCCTCTGCTTCCCTCCATTCGCGCGTGCACTGGGTCCAGGAGAGAGCATCGTCGCGGATCCGCATTGCCCGCTCCCTCCATCTCCTCCCTCGAGTCTCCCGCATCACCGCCGGCGCGACGGAGTCGAGCGGCTGGAGCATCTGCGGGAAGGCTTTGTAGACATGTGGGAGATGCATCTTGTACATCTGCCTGTCTTCCAGCCATTCCCCCGAGGATATGGTCGGCGACTCCATGGGGCGCGTGAGCGTACTTGCTGAGGGGGGCAGGCGCGCCCGGAGTTAGGAGGTGGGGGGTGGCGGCGAGATCTATGGCGGCGGCGAGGGTGGAGGTAGTGGCGGGGGCGGTGGAAAGGGTGGAGGTGGTGGCGGGGGGCGAAGGGGATCGCGAGAGCGGTCATCTATTTGCCAATTATGTGAACAGAACACTCAACATATAAAATAATTTAAATATATATAATATAGTTAGAAGGGAAACATAAGTTGGACCTGGCATTCCTATTCTTATATAGAAAAATAAACAGACCTCTGTGTTTTCTTCAAAAAAATACATAAATTGGGCTGCCAAAAATAAAACCTCGGATGGGAGGTCCATAGGCCGGTCGATACATGACGTCCCTAAGAAAATACAAACATGCCTATGGACCTCCAATCCGAGGACGTGGGATGCGCATGTTAAAAATGAAAGCCTATACGGGGCAGCCCAAAACCACGTCCAACACTTGCCAAAACTTCGTCCCTTGTTTTCTCTGTGTTCCGCACACTCGACATTGTGTGGGCATTTTGATTGTGCATCATATGAAGATGTGCTATGCATGAATGTTGATCAGCATGATGTTAACTGGCTGGTAGTTCCATTTTTGACCATGAATAAAACTTCCAACATGATGTTAAACCTGTTTGAAAAGGTTGTGTTAATATAAATGCTCTGCCTCTGAAAGTTGTAGTTTCTTATCTGAAACTGAACTTGCAATTTCTTATCTGAAACTGAAACTCACAGTTTCTTCTCTGAGAATCACATTGTCTGCACTTTTATACTCCTATGAAACTACATTTTTTTAAGTGCTAAAAATAGATATCTAGAATTCATAAAATACTTCATATTCTCAGTACTGCAAATCTGACATTCAAAAGACATTCATATCTGGAAGTACTCTCAAAATACACAACACAAAACACAATTCACATCCTGCAAATACTGACAACCCTAAGATCCTCCTGACAATTCACAACCTGCCCGACTATTGGGCTAGGGGGGCAGCCCCCTCCTATTCCTCGGCGGCAGACAGCCGCCCCGTGAGACGATGTGAACGGCGAGGGAGACGATGGCGGGGAAGCGTCGTTGGGCCAACTGCTTTTCTCCTCTTGCAGTTGGGTTCGGTCGACGAAGACTCCACCGGCTCGCTCTGGCAGGACACCTTCACAAACGGCACCCTGTAGATGCTCGATCCTTCAATCTCTGGTGGATGCTCCATCTGGGATCGATACTCCCACCACCGGTCCCTCACGATCAGATTCGATGAATCTGTTTGCTCCATGGCCCAGAGGAGCAGCTCTATGTACTCCGGCATGACTCCCTCCGGGAGTATCGCCGCCTTTTCACTCTGTTGCAGATATTTGGCCATGGATGTCGCCGTCGCTGCTAGTTGGCCTTGTTGTCAAACCAAGACTGTATCTCCAACATCCTAGCTAGCTTCACAGGGTCACCGTCTGCGATCCTCACGTATAGGTTGTACTCCTCCATCGATCTACTTCTCCACAGCACCTTCACTCACCGGTGGTGGTTTTTGAATGGAAGAGGAGAGGAGCAGCGCTGATTTTCGATTAGAATGGGAGAGGAGCGACGCTGGTTTTGGACTGGAATAGGAGAGGAGGGGCGGTGGTTTTGAAATGGAAGAGGAGAGGAGCGACGCTGCATTTAGATTGGAACAAGAGAGGAGCGGCGGTGGTTTTAGAGGAGAAGAGCGGAAGAGCGGCGCTGGTCTTGGAAGTATTTTTTTGTTGTTTCGCGTATTTTGGGTCAAAGTTTGACCACGTACTGTATTTGACAAGCAAAATGTGAATGCATGTCACCAAAAATTGTATCATTTGGTTCGTATCTGAATGTACTTTCAAATTATACTCCCTCATTTTTTGTATACAAGGCCAAAAACTCATATTACAGGTACCAAGGTAAAAATCAATGCTATGTTTAAGTCAATGTTGCAAGCTAGCTTGTCACCTTGATTGTCGTGTTAATTAATGTGATTTTTCTCTCCCAAGCACAACAAGCCAACCCTCTTACTCCTCATTGGTTGATTAATGTTGGGAATGCAAGCTAACCTTCTCACTCCCGCATGCACACAAGCGATATTAAGTCCTCGGGTGCTAGTACAAGGCAAACGCCATCAATTTTGCCTCGACTAATGTTAGTGACCTTGTATAGTTGCAAATTGTAATTTTGATAGTGGCCTTGTATACAACGTATAACATATATTTTATGTGCGAAAATCATGGTCAATTATGACCCAGAATAAAAGGGAGACTAGTTAATGTGGGGTTGCTTTCTTAATTGAAGGGTAAATTGATTTTGATTTTGATACGGTCAGAGCGCGCCGGCCCTCTCGTCCAATCCTAAATCGCTACCGCACGCTCCTCTCCCTCTTCTCCATTGCAAAACCACCTCCTCTCCTCTCCATCATCTCCATTCCAAAACCACCGTCTCAACTCTCCCTCTTCTCTATTGCAAGACCACCGCCTCTCCTCCATTTTCTAGATGCTTTGCTCCATGGCGCGGGCGTAATCCATGGATACAAAATTAGTATATTGTCTACTATTTAAAATTCGAGGGCAGGGCTTTTCCTGTGCAGTAGGCGGCGGGGTAGTTCCATCTAGTTAATTCGACAGAGACGCAAGAAGACGAGGGAGTAGGCTGCTGCAAACGTAGGGCTGTGTGATTTGACAGCGAGTTACTGCTGGACAGGTGGGGCCCCGTGATTTGACTTGACATTATCATTTTAACTGCGGCGCTACGACCGGCATGAGTCCCCCCGATTCCTGACCACCTCCATACATGTGCCTCTCCCAATGCTCCACCATGTAGTAGAGGTTGGCTCTTGCATGAGAGCCCACTTCTCCACTTTTTCCTTGCCTCTCTTTCCTCCACATATGCAAAAATTCCATGTAAAGCGCACTATTGTACTTACTTTTACTTGCTCCTACAGGTGCTTAAGCTTGCCACATAAGCATAAAGTCTGATGTGGCAAGTTAATCAAGAAGAGAGAGACTAGTTTGGTGACCAAAGGAAGAAACGGTGCTAAGCGCATGTACCTAGGTGAAAAGACAATTTTGTGTCTATAGATAATTAAATGAAGCAAACTTAGCAATACCATTTCATTGGAAGAGGTCACTCCTTGGCAAATGCAATAAATACACGCGCTTAGCACCATTTCTTCCTTGAGTACGAAGAAAGAGATAGAGAGGAGTAAAAAATACACTTATAGCCAACCTTGTTGTAGTATGAGTGACTAAGTGATGACTATGTATGACATGCCAACATCAGATAGCCTAACGCACCGTGTTAAATCTCCAAGGGCACGACCGCGCGAGCGACGCGATGGTCATGGTAGGCGCGACCATGATACGGGCTGCTGGCAGCCCTTGGATCTGAGATCAAACGGTCGCATACTAACTAGCTGAAAATTTGCAGAATAACCCTCCAGGATAGGATATTCACCCATAGGTCTAGAATCACGCCATCCAACCGTTCAATCTCATATCCAAGGGCTCTCGGAAGCCCGTATCATGGGAGAATGGAAAGCCACTACCCTGCCGTTCGCACGCTAGCAGTTCGCTCCTAGTCGTCCCGTCCATTCACATTACGGCAGTTCCACTAATCCTAACCCTCCTCCCAAATCCATGGCGTCCCAAATCTCCACGATCGGCGGTGAGTACAAGGTTAGTACCATCACCAGCGATGAGTTCGACGTCATCTACACCCGTTCTTCCACGACGGTGAAAGGATGCCTTTCTGGCTTCAGACGCATGTTCGAAGACTCAGATGATGAGTGGGTCGCTGGGCTAGATGTTGAGTACACCACAGTCCTGGGACGAGAGAAGGATCTAAAGGACGAAGAGAGGAAGAAGCCCGCCGTATCCAGGTTTGCGTGCATGACTTATGCTTGGTCTACCACATATGCCATGCCGACGTTGAGTGCCAGGATTTTAAGGACTTCCTTGAGAGAAACCTAGTCAAATTCGTTACTGTAGACTTTGGTAATGACAAAGAAGTCCTGCATCGGATAAGGCTCGTTGTAGGCAACACCTTCAATCTCCAGAAGAATCGGCTGGTGTCCTCTCATCAGCCTTCAATGCTGACCCTGGCAGGAGCCATGGTTCATCCTTCATACGCTAAACTGGAGAAACATCATTAGACGTTTCATCGTCATGCATGGCAGCGGAATTTACTAGATATAGACCACATCCACTACAATGCAATAGATGGCTACCTTTGCTTCAATATCTACAAGGGTTGGATGAAGAGCAACAGCCAAGTGTGCGGTTCAAGCAAAGAAGTATCGGCCGAGAGGAAGAGGGACAAGGACGAAGTCGAGGACGTGGACAAGGACTCCGAGTAAGGTGGCAGTGTCATTGCTCATGGTGGTTATAATGCAGTGTCTACCGGAATAGTTACAAAGTTTAATTTCAGGTGTGCTTAATTTACTTTGAGGGGTGTGTTGTGCTGAGCCCCCAGCAGAACTATGTTATGTTTCTTCTTGTTACTTTAACTCTTCAGTACGTACATACTAGTATTTCTTACATTTCATCTTTTAGTTGGTATAGTACTACCACTCGTTTCCTCACATTATATATGTACAATATATATGGCCATGTCAGGACCCCAATTCCAGGTCACATCGATCTAGTCGGTAACACCTCATATCACATTGCGGCCTCATGCACGGTATCCTCACGGGCGTCGCCTTACCATGGCACAGGACCATTTGCGCCTTTTGGCTCACATATATGATAGTGTCGCTAGCATCCATATGACAGAGAACCCGGGCCGACATGGCTAGTCGTGAACCCAAAGTGGCACAGATCTATGAAGATAGGCATACATGAATCACATCGAGCATGTCGGTCATCAGCATGTGAATCCGGGTTGTAGCACTGGGCTAACAGGACTCCGGGGAACCCGGGCTGTAGCAGGCTAGGCAGGACTCTGGAAGTCACCACGTGACATTTCCCCGAAGGGACAAACATAGGAACAAAGTGAAACACATGCCGGCCAGTCAACTGTCCTGAGCAGTAGTGCTGGGCTAGCAGGACTCTGATGAACCGGGCTGTAGCGGACTACTATGGCTCAAGGAGCACTAGACTACATTTCCCCATAAGAGAGGCTGCCAAGGATAAACAACTAAATTGTCGGATCCCACACATACCAAGCATTTCAATCATACGCACAATATGCTCGATATGTGCAAATACAACATGGCATCACAACAAAACTCTATAACTCAAGTACTTTATTTAAAGTCTCCAGAGAGCCATACATAACATGTTCATACAGGTAGGGGTCACATGACCCGACACTCAAGTCATAGAAGCATACAAGCACATGCGGAAGCAAAAAGTCTGAGTACAGACACTAGAAAGCAAGAAGGCTTCTCGAAGCCTGTCTATCTACATAGGGACCTCCATGGCCAGGATCACCACCTGGGTGTCAAGTCACTCATCGACGTCGAGATCTACATAAAACCCATCGGAGGGGGCGGTGTTGTCGTCTGAAACAGTAATTAAGCAAACATGAGTACAAAGGTACTCAGCAAGTCTTACATCAGAACCTACTATACATGCTCATTCTCAAGAAGGTGGTGGAGTTATTGCAGCAAGCCAGCTAGTACTCTTGGCTAAGCTATCCTACGAGGCACCACTAGTAAAATAGTTTTCGCACTCGAGTCCACTAATCACCAACACAATACTCCACCGGGGATCCTCCCTCGTCATCCTACGAGAGGGCCATCCTCGGTACTCACACTTATCTTGAGTCTTTTAGTAGTAACCATTAACTTGTCTATGAACTGTATAGGAAACCAAGTAGTCCTTTACCGCGGACGTGGCTATTCGAATAGTTTTATACCCTGCAGGGGTGTACTTCGTCAGACATGTTTCCACCACTTAGCATCTGCACACGACATGTGCTCGGCAGACTTCAAGCGAAAGCCGACGTGGGTGTAGACCACGACCTGACTAACCGCAGAAGTCTCTAGTCCAGGTTTATCGCCTATTCAGGTTCCATCCGCAAGGAGATCCGGCCGGGGTGTGCTCAACGGCCCCAAACGATGTGTGCAGGGTTCCCGAGACACCAAACGGGTGACTCAGTACACCGTGCCACGGTGTATCTACCGCATCATAGCCCACCCCTAGGGTCAGCGCTACGCACGGCCGCCAACACATAACCTACAAACACCAGAAACTAGTTGCAACTCCTGGACAGAGGACGAGAGGGGTCAGTAAGTCGAGCGGGGTCATATTTCAGGGCCCAATCTTAAATCACGCATACAGATCTCAGTTCTTATGGACGGCCTCAATGAAACAACCCACCATGTACTCCTACATGGCCTCTCATCGATACCTTTACCAAAACATGTTCAACACATCCCTCACATTACCGACATAATCATTTCACTCTAGCCCATCACCCAGATGAACCAGACCTGACACAACTCTAAGCATAGCAGGCATAGCAAGGTACGAAACACATACATGGCTCAATCAACTCCTACACATGCTAGTGGGTTTCATCTAGTTATTGTGGCAATGACAGGTCATGCAGAGGATAAGGGTTCAACTACCGTAGCACACAGCAGTTTGAAACGTTGTTGTCTTAATGCAGTAAATGAGAGCAGAGGCGAGAACATGGGATTGTATCGATATGATCAATGGGGCTGCTTGCCTGATGGAGTGGTAGTAGGGTACTGCCCTTCAGTTGGATACACAGAGATATCCTCGGAGGTAGGACCTACCGTGATGGACACACAGAACATAATCAACACATAACAATATGCAACAATATGATGCATGCTATGACATGGCAAAATGATGTGTCCTGCCTAATGCAATGTGAAACAAGTTGAAATGGGTCCATTTGAACCAAAGATTCAAATGGAAGTTAAAGTTCCTATGCATAATAAGTGAGTTAGCTTGTTTCACCTAAGCAGCAAGGTTAAAGTGGTTTGTCATGCATGAAACCATTACAGATGGATAGATTGAATTTTTCTGATCATTTTTCATATATAATTTGTTTGATTTGGAGCTATGGTTGATTTTCTATGATTTTTAGAAATTTTGGCTATTTTCTGGAATTTCCTATATAAAAATAAATCTAGAAAATGAATAATTGCGTCAGCACTGCGTCACTGTGACGTCCGCGAGTCAAATGCGCCAGGGCCAGTCAAACCTGACTGGTGGGCCCCGTTTGTCAGTGTCTCAGCTAACTAACAGAATTAAGTTATTACTAACTAACTGTCAGTGGGGCCTGGGCCCACATGTCAGTGACCTAAACTAACCAAAATTAGTTAGCACTAATCCTAAACTAATTACCAGGCCGGCCCCACTTGTCATAGGCTCAGGGGGAAGTCAACCTGTGTCAGCAGAGTCTACCTCGCCGGTCAGTGGGTCAAAGCCTGCCGGTGTTTAGCCGCCGGCGAGGCCAGACGCGGCGGTGTGCTACGGGATTTGCCCACGGGGCACCATTTTCTGCGTGGAGAGCAACTACGGGCAGCTGGTGCTCGCCCGCATCTAGCCGTGGTGATGGCTTGGCCGGGGAGTGGCCGGAGCATCACCGGCGACGAGCTTGGCGGAGGCCGAAGCTCGGGTCAGCTCGTGTGCATGGCTGCAGTGGCCTAGACAGCATGGCGCTTGCACCTACAGCATCTACGTGATGCGGTGAGCATGCTGGACATGCCAGCGGGACCGCTAAGCGGCCGGAGCTACGTCGGCGATGAGCTCAGGCGGTGGTGCGTTCGGACGAAAGAGGCACGGCGGCTACAGAGCTCTAGCGACAAAGTGGAGAGAATGGGGAGGAGCAGTAGCTCACTGGGAAGTCGCAGAGACGGTCAGCATGCTCGGGGAAGGCTCGGTGCGGTCGGAACAGCGACGGCGATCTCGGGTGGCCCGAGGTTGAAGACGACGGCGGCGGGGACGATGCAGGGGCTCCGACGTCGTGCGGCTTGGCTAGTCGACGTAGTCGACGACGGCGAACCGTCCGGACACGGTGAGAGGGTGCGGGGACGGCATTTGACGCGGCTCCGGTGAGCGACGGTGACGGTGACGTCTCGGGCGACGTCGGTGAGGGCGAGAGAGAGGAGCCAGAGGGGAGAGCGAGTGTCTGCGAGGTCGGGGAGAGAGAGGGGGTTCGTCCCACGTTGACAGCTCGACGAGGGGAGCGGCGAGGAGGCGGGCAGCTGCGTGGCGCGCATGCTGTGCTCGCCGTCGAGCAGCTGCTTCCCTGCCTGGCCAAGCCAAGCAGCTCACTGGAGCGGTGGCTGGGCTGGGCCGGCAGGTGGGCGTGCTGGGTGGGCGCCACGTAAGCCTTTCTCTTTCTCTCTTTCCTGTTTTGTTTTCTTTTTCTATTTTTCTGTAACTTTAGGGCTTTATTAAAAAGTACTTAGGCACTTACTAAAATCCTGAAAATAATTGTGGGCTCTGTTGGGATTATTCCTAACAGCCCTCACTTAAATCCAGAATTATTTGGGCAATTAAAATATTTTATAGCATTTAAATGCCCAAATTCAAACACTTATGATTTAATTCAAAGAATCCAGAATGTCCTAGAAAAGAGTCACCATTTTTGCCAGGAGTTTTAACCCAATCCAAAAATGATGAACATTTTGTGAAGGGCATTTTGGGTTACTGAAAATAATTTTAGTAAACCCTAGTTGTTTCCAGGGGTGCGGGGGGTTCTGTCATCCCCATTTCAAGTTTCTGTAAAAGTAGACATGATGCAACACTCTAATGCATGAACCAGCTAGGGTGTGACAGGACAACATCATATAGCTAGCAGTTTAGTTGTCAAAGAATTTCAGGGTGCTTAGTTTTGTCAAAGAATTCCAGGATGCTTAGAGGGTGCTTGGATCCAAGGGACTTATTTTAGTCTGACTAAAAATAGTCTCTTTAAGAGGCTAATGTTCCAAGCACCCCTGACTAAAGAGGGGCTAAAACTAGTCTTGAGACTAAAAATTTTTAGTCAGGGGTACCCCTACTAAAATGTGGACCAGTCCTCTCTCTATTCATTTAACTCCACTCCTTTAACACAGGCGAGTTCTGGATTGGAGGGTTTGGAGGATAATAAATGCTCATTAACTTGATTTTAGCCTTTTTATTATTTGGATCCAAGCATGGGTGAGGCTAGCATGTTTTAGTCCCACTACTTTTAGTCATGGGACTAAAACATATCCAAGCACCCTCTTAGTTTTATTTGAGGGGTGGGTTGTGCTGGACACCATTATTGTGACTAGCCTTTTTAATAGTACTATATGCATAATTTGGCGACGAGCGCTCTCTATATACACCTTTTTTTTAATTTCAAGTTTTGCTCCATGGCACAATCCATCGATACTACTACTACCGTACAAAAGTATACATTTTTTTAAAGGCTAGAGGGCGGGGCAGTCTAGCTTGGTCGGTTCACGAGAGGCGAGGGCCTTTGTGATTTGATGGCTCATTACTGCTGGAAGGCAGGGCCTTGTGATTTGACTGCTCGTATAAATGCGCTGACGACCTGATCGAGGAGGAGCAAAGAACCATGCGGTATACTCAAGTTTTCCACTGGAGTAGTACTGCGACGGAGGAGCACGAAACACGGCAGCCCAGTGCCATATGGCGATAAAAATGATCTAATTTGCTAGTCATCTCATTGTTAGAATTGTTCTATTCATTCCCTAAAAAACATTGTTCTATTCATGCCTCGCAGAGAACGTGACACGTGCGGTGAAACACCCGAAGCAAAAGATGAAACACAGGAGCAAAAGAAGAAGGAATATTATCACCCCAAATGATCTAATTCGCCGTGTAGTCGTAACTGCTTCTTCATCGCCTCCACGACCTCCATCTCCTTGCGCGTTTCCTCTGCCATCTTCATCATTGTGTCCATGATGCAACATTTCTCGATGCGAGCCTTCATCATCTGTTCCATGGCCATATTACGTACCTTGACAGCAGCCGGGTGCTCGATGCGGAGCTTCGCCAACTCTTCCTTCTATTCCATGGCGAGGGCCTGCAGCATCTTCATCGAGGAACTACTATTCTCATGCAACTTCTTCCAGCTGGCGTTCTTCTCCTTCAACAGGTCGATCTCGTGGCATAGCTTCGCATTGTCCTCCCGAAGTTGCAGGATTTCGCCGGTCGCCTTCTTCTCCGAGGCAATGCTTTTCTTCAGCAGCATCACCAAGCTGACGGTCAACTCCCCCTGCTGATTGAGCTCAGCGGGCATGTTGTCGAGGCTCTCCTTCAGCAACTCCATCAAGCCTTGGATGAACTCCTTCTGCTTATTGAGCTGATCGGGCATGCCGTCGAGGGATAACGACTCCAGCTCCGCCGGCTCGGCATGTTCGCCTCCGCGGCTAGGGTGCTCCTGGGAGCCATCACCTTCCTGTGAGAGACCTTTCGAGGTCTCTGCGTGGCGGCGAGCCCTCTCTTTTTTTCTATAGTCTTGGTTGCCGCTCCCTTGTTATGAGTAGTTCTCGACCTAGAGCTCTGCTCACCGGCCATGGCAACGACGGACGAAGAAGAAGCACTTATGAGGAGGAAAGGTAGAGTGATTTTTGGTTAGGTAGTTCCCCTTTTTATAACCTAAGTACTAGCACTAGTACAAATACCTACATAGTGGGAACACGTTCAGGTTTGGTACGTACTACTAGTAGGTGTGAGCAGGCTTTCGAATGTGATGGGAACAAGGTAAAGATTAATTGATGGTTTAGCTTTCGAGGCCCGAAACGGCTCCCGATGAGTTTAGCGGAACATAAATTTCAAGTACAACACTGCTCAAATGCGTAAATATTATGTTACTGTCAAAATTTGGCACAAATTACGAAGGAGACCAATGGAAGTAATACTAGCAACCCACGATTTAACTACTCGCATGCGCAGTGGAGTAATAATGTCTTTCTTCCGCCCTCACGTCCACTCAATTTGCATGAGCTGTATTAATTGACCATCAATGAAGTGAACGACTTTACACGCGTCAAATTATCACATGGGGTGGATCTTGGTTCAAAATTGCGTCCGCCTGTGTACCCGCGTGTGCATGCGAGGAATGAGTGCATGCATGGCGTGCGTGCACATCTTCGCTTCGTGCATGTACCGCCAGTATGGCTCAGGGAGGACGAGTACATTCTTCTGGAACCAGCAGCACGTCATTGTGATCAATCCACGCAAGGAGGTCGCGACAACGCCTACACATGTGCCACATGGCTTCATGAACTGTAAGAGAGACACTGTGTAGCGTGCCATTGGTATTCTAATTTACGTGTTTTGCACATACTCGAAGTACTAGTAAGGTACACGTGCATTTCACGCATCAGATTTTGCAACCAAATTATGAATAAATACCACACTATAGCATGTAAGCTCTGAGTCATATATGCCTGATGTAGCCCTTCGTTTAATTCTTATAGTTCACCTCATTCAAAATCAATTAGTTTTTATAAAAAAGCTAAGAACACGGGAATAGGAAAAACATGGGATTATAGTGGAATGTCGTCTTGAATTCTACGAATCCTACAGGGTTGTACGAGTGTTTGATTCTGCATAGAAAAACGCAAAATTATTTCAATGAGGTTTGAGTGGATGGGATGTTTACTATGAAATCTAGTGCAAATGAATCAGATGGAAAAATTCCTATGGTTTACAATCCTACGAATCAAACAACAAAGATAGGAAAAATTCCTAATGATTAGAATCCTCCAAAATTCCTTTGAGAATCCTTTGAATCAAAGAAGCCCTTAATCTATTTTATGATTCACGGAATTGTGCGTTGTAAAGCATAAAGTAAAAACAAATAATGGCAATTCAACTAGAAAAAAGTTTGGGCAGTTATGATACGGAAGATTCTAGAACAAAAGAGAACCACTGTTGTTTTGAGGTTTGTGCATTATGCTTAAGTTCAACCATGGAGTCTGCTAGATTGTACATGTGGCAAAATCCGGTGAGGGGCTAGAAGATGGTGCGAGGGGCCATGTGGAGGGAGACTATGAAGGAATGCACAAGTGCGAGATCGATATTTAGAGAGAGGGGGCGAACACGTGCGCTGATGCACGCAGTGGTGGAGCCATGAAAAATAAATGAGCTAGGGGGCCAAGCATTGCTAATCCTTTACGAGGAGGGTCAATTCATGAACTTAAAACATTTTTAGCAGCAATTGTCTAATGATCACATTCATATTAGCCTCAATATATAGTGATGTTAGGGGGAGGGGGCAGGGCCCTTACTGCCCCTTGTCTTCGCCATTGTGCACGCGTCTGAGAGATGAAGCGGAAGGCATGGATGATGAGAGGGGGACGTTGGATACATAATTAATGTGGGTGTATTAGCTATATATGTTAATCCTATATAGAGAGGTATATATTGATCGATGTGGACGTGGGAAAGAGGGTGAGACCTCACTTGATATATCGATTGATCGGTTTGTGTGGAAAACTATGAAAGACCTAGCTATATAGACACATACATAGAGGAACATCAATCGTTGTGCATGCACGCGTGAGAGATAAAGAATGCCCGATATGTTGGAGAGGGGGATGTGTGCTGGTGTGTGCCTTCATGGGAGACGGACCTAAAGAAAAAGATTGCATGCGTGCGATGGATAATGCCGACTGGTAGTGTGTGTGCATGAATGCACGAGAGAAAGATAGTGGTACAATTATAAAGAGAAGACTATTGTGTGGGTGTAAAAGAATAGCTGAATAGGTGAGGTCACAATCAATGTAAAGTTGAATTCAAATATTTGAATAAGAGATCCTGATGTTTGAAACCCATGCATGCATGAATATAACGGAGATCTGTGCGGTGTGGTTTGGAAACGAGCATGTTGTAATGTATACACATTGAACAAGGTCAGACTGATTTGAATTTAAGATACCGATGGCAGACATCATTTGGCCACGTCGCATCCATGCATGGACACACTATTCTAATTGGAGATGATGGGCGGCTTTTGCATCACATATCTATATCTATACCCCTATATATATTATATTTTATATTTTTTATATTGTGTGCGGGTAACTTTAAGTTTGAAATATGGTCGTTGGATGAGGCGAATCCGATGGTCCAAAGATGGCAAATTTGAGCACTACTAGCCGTTGGATATCATCTAGATTCCACCAGATTTCGCCACATGTATAATCTAGAAGACTCCATTGTTGAACTTAAGCATAATGCACAAACATCAAAACACAAGCACTTCTTATTTGTACTAGAATCTTCTGTATCAGAATTGCCCAAATGTTTTTCTACATGATTTGCCATTATTTGTTTTTACTTTATGTCTTACGACGCACAATTCCATGAATCTTAAAATAGATTAGCTTTCTTATAAAAACTAGATGATTTTGAATGAAATGAACTATAAGAATTAAACGAACATCTACATCATGCATATATGACTCAAAGCTTGCATGCTATAATGTGGTATTTATTCATAATTTGGTTGCCAAATCTCATGCGTGCAATGCACGTGTACCTTACTCTAGTCTAAATGGTGTTTGTGTGTGTTGTGTGTGTTGTGTGTGTTGAGGTGCAAATTGTCTTTTTTTGGTACACGTTCAGCTTGTTCTTCCGAAATTTCAAGCCGCGCCTTGTTACGCCGAAAATTCAAGCTAGCGTCTCTGTTTATCGTGCTGCGAAACTCCCGCCTCTTCAACCCGTGCCTTGTTAGCCCGAAATATGTAAGATATATCTTTGTCTCATTGTGCTCCGACAACTCCCTCCATCTCAACCTGCGCCTTGCTATTCCGAAATTACAACGCGCGCGAAAACTCCCACCTCCTGTGAAATCCTGACACGTGAAATGCCCATGGTACCCCTGAACTGAAAGAACCGCCTCAAATCGGTGGGGGTACTTTTGTAACTTACCCCACATTTCGGACAAGCACCTCTCTAAGCCATGGTTCCCCACTGCCATCCCATTCGTACACCGAGGCCGCGAAAACCCGCGATGAAACCCCACACCCTGCTCCGTCCGCCACCCAGCCGGAGCCTCTTCCCCGATGACGTTGTCCATAGCAACACCTCGACGTCCCTCATCCACCGTACCAGATGAGGATCCGTCGTCGATCTCATCGTCCCGCCGGTTCAGCCACCCCGTCCTCCACCTCGAAGGAGCTACCCCGATGTTCCCCTCGTCTTTCGCGCCACCTCCATTCCCACACCGCCGTCTTCACGTGCACCACCGGAAGAGCATCATCATCACCATTTCCTTGGATGAATCTGCGGCCTAATCGGCGCCACCAAAGAGGTTGTACACTAATTGCCGCATTTTCTTCTTGATTCGATCTCACGGTGCTGCCGGCGCTCGTTCCCGAGCCAACACAGTGCGGCTCCATCCACGGCGGCGTCGCCGGCCACTTCCTCCATGGCGTTGCTCCCTCGGCGGCGACGTCCACATCAGTAGGACCTGCTGCTGCTTTAGCTCTCGCTCGCGCTGCTGCTCTGCTCTTGCTCTCGGTCCCCTGCCTGGTCTGCTCTTGCTATTGCTCTTGCTCGCGCTGCTGCTCTCGCTCTTGCTCTTGCTTGCGATGCTCCTCTGATTTAGCTACACTTCACTTTGATGCCGCCGGGGTGAAGGAAGAACCAGCCGCAGCGGGGAGGGGGCTCGCCGGAGAGGTACCCCACTATCTATCTTAGGGTTCAGGATGGCGGCGGTGGTCGCCGGCGGTGGCGGGGCATTGGCTGGGCGGTGGCGTGGGGATCGCCGGAGAAAAAGCTCGGCACGGGGGGGCCTAGAGGGATGGCCGGGGCAGCGGCGGACCGGCGGTGGGGAGTGTTTTCGGGGAGGGTGGGGCGGCGCACCGCCGGCCGCGGGCGGCGGGGGGCTGCTGTTTGGCCGGCTCAGGGGGGTGGAGGTTGAATATGAACCGCAGGCCCTTGATTTCGTATCCAACGGCTGCAAAATCGACTGACCAGAGATGAAAAAGGCAGTCGACCGACGTGTAGCCGCACCTTGCTAGTGCGTGCAGTTTGGACAGCAAAATTCAGTTTCGACAGCAAAATTCAGTTTCGACAGTTAAGTTCAGTTTCGACAGTAAAGTTTAGTTTCGACAGTTAAATTCAGTTTCGACAGTTAAGTTCAGAGATGAGCGGCTGATGTATTTTACATCTAGCACTTTGTGTTTATGTATTTTACGTCATGTATTGGAGATGCTATTAGAATTCCACTCAGCTTAACGTTGTTTGTTGTCTCTCTTGTCCTGCTTCAGCCTCGGCGTCGTACAACTCACCAGAGCTGCTCCAACGACGAAACCCTCCATCACAGCGAAGCAGTACCTCGGGCTCCATCTCCAGACGCCTAAGATCTTCTTCCCCTCCTCCGACAGCCAAGTCAGTCGGAGCATCCTCACCGGCCAACCCAATCACGCTGAGATCGACATGGCTTCGCCAAAGAGGTTGTACACTTGTTGCATCTCTTTTTAACTCTACATGTTATATATATTGTCCACTGAGCACTAGTAGTAACGGGAAATACGATTATTTTATCCTACTATATGACAAGCAGTGAGGTACCAGGCAACTTAGCTATCCGTGATGGACTCTCTTGAACGCCATCATTATTTATCTCTGCGCATTTGAGCTGTGCATTTGTTGATGGGCCTGGGAGTTGAGCTAGTATGGCAGTGGCCTGGGTCCAAAGTAATAGAAGTAGCACAAAAACATTTTTTTAGTGTAGGATTTTCCTTGCTCAAGCCTGCCTACTAGAATCGCCAGTGCTTGAAAGGAAAAGTGAATGAAAAATATCGGAATTGGAAAGTTTCCTATGGTACTACTTTTCATGAATTTGGTGCAAAGGAATGGAGCAAAGGAAAACTGTAGGATTTGTTCCTTTAGTGTCTCCTTGAAAGAAAAACCATGGGAATTCTAATTTCCACTTCTCCTCCTTTTCATATTCCTATTCATCAAGCACAAGACTAAGAGATAGTAGCATAATAGCATTATAACCGTACATTTTCTTGTGGTTTGACTTAATCTCACCATGCTTTTTTGCATCTTATGATCTTCCATTGTTTTAAATTCTCTGTTTTGCACGTGCATTCCTATCATATTCCTGTCTATTTCCTATCCCTGCATTGTTAGAATCCTCAAATTCAAACAAGCCCTTAATCAATTACTTCTGTTACAGATATGTATCAAAGAAAACTTTGTGTGGTTTGTCCTGCTCCTGCGGCGCTGTGTTCCACCCCAGCTCAGCTGCTACAACGACGGAAGGGTTCACCACAGCAGGGATCCGCTCTCCAGACTGTCTTTCACCACCTCAGATCTTCTTCCCCGCCGCCGGCAGCCACGGCAACTGCATTACCATCATCAACTGAGCAGATGACCTTGAGGACTACACGGGTCCGCAAGAGAGGTCGCACTCTTCCGTGTCTGCTTACGTTATGTGTCGCTTCATATGATGACATGCTACATTATCGTCGTGTTCACCTATTAGACAACGAGTCAGGTCCAAACTAATGCTGAAACTTGAGTTTTTAAATGCTTGTGGGGTACATATTGGGGCAGCAATCAGTACTATCTGGTTAATCTCCGGTGTCTAATATGAGTTTCATGTTGGGTGCAAACAAACATTAAAGGAGCCATTATCTGTATTTTTTAAGTAAAGCTATTATCTGCTTGCTATCATTGGTTTTGGGTCTATCCACAGTTTGCTACCATCACTCTGGATTTGTGCATGCACTCCTTACATAATCTCACTATGTTTTATTCCTATGCATGCCAGTTATTGTACACAATGGAACTAATCATGTAGAGCAAAAGAGACGAGCCTTGCGTGGCAATAAAATTTCATGCAGTCCTCGTTCCATGGTGGGTGCAAAGGCAGCCCCCCTCCACCCATTTCGGATCATAATCAAGAGGAAGATAACTATTATGAGGGGGATTCACAAGGAGAAGACCACTCCTATTTACCCCATGAGGTCTTCGCTCTAACATGGCATCCTGATGTTGGTAATATCATGCATATGGTGCCTTGCATTGCTTACTGTATACATTAAAGATGTCATCTGCTTAGTTTAGACATGCTTTGTGTCAATGCCATTTGTTTAGTTTCTTTATTGTATATGTGAATCATGCAATGCCATCTTGTCTAGCCAGGCATCATATATGTGAATTTTGCAATGCCACCCTGGTTAGCCAGTCATCTTATATGTGAATTATATCATGCCATCATTTTTTTATTGTGTGTTAAATTTGTTAACAATTTTAGTACATTCAATTAGTCTTCCTGTGCATCAGCCATTTGGCACGGTCATGGAAAATCTATAGTGGAAACAAGGTCTTCAGAGTAGACAATGCTATCTGACGAAGCCATGTCCTGCTGGTTACCGATAGCTCCTCAGAGGAGGATTCAGAGACAGATGACCAGTCATATTCCCCCCCCCCCCGAGGTGCATGCCCTAACTGGGCAGGGTTATGTTGCTCATATCGTGCGTATGGTATCTTGCATTGCTATGTCATTTGCTTAGTTTAGACATGCTTTGTGTGAATGCCACATGTTTAGTGTCTAATTACCATATATGTGAATTATGCAATGCCATCTTGTTGCAAGACATTATATATGTGAATTATGCAATGTTATCTTGTTGCATGGCATTATGTATGTGAATTATGCAATACCATGTTGTTTAGGCAAGCGTCATATATGTGAATTATATCATGCCATCCTTTTTTTGTGTTTCTCATTGCTTTTGTTGACAATGTTTGTATATTCAACTGCTCTTCCTGTGCATCAGCCATTTGAATTGGTGATGGAGAAATCTAGAGTGAAAACAAGGTCTTCAGAGCAGACAATGCTACCTACTGAAGCAGATATCTTGCTGGTTACAGATAGCTCTTCAGAGGAGGATTCAGAGGCAGATGACCAGTCCTATTATCCCCCTGAGGTGTATGCTCAAACTTGGCAGGGTTATATTACTCATATAATGCATATGTTGTATTGCAATGCTTAGTTTTTACATCATATACACAATATTGAATGTCATCTCCTTAGTTGACACATCATATATGTGATTGCCCTCTGCTCACTTCCTTAGTATATAAATCATATATTTGAATTATGTCATGCCATGATGTTTACATAGACAGCATGTATCTGAATTATGGCATGCCAACCCATTTTCTAAAGATATAATATACTTATATCATCTCATCCTGTTTACATAGTCATCATATTTAAATTATGTCATTCTATCTGTGAATTATATCATGCCATCATGTTTCCATCGACGGCATGTTTGTGATTTATGGCATGCCAACCACTTTAATAGACACATCGTACAGTTATATCATGTCATCCTGTTTACATAGTCGTCATATTTTGAAGTATGTCATTCTATCCTGTTTGGTTAGTCATCATACATGTGAAATTGTGTCATGCTATCCTGTTTAATTAGCCATCATATATGTGAAATTATGTCCTGCTATTCTGTTTGCTTAGACAACATAAATGTGAATTATTTCATGCCATGTTTTCTTCCCTACTATCCATTGCACCTGTCTATCTTACAATGTCCGTATATTCAATTACTTTTCTTGTTTATCTGCCATTTCAATTGGAGGGAGTGATGGCAGTATCTGTGGGAGTAAAAACACGGTCTTCAGAAAAGATCGTGCTACCTGTCGATGCAGATAGAACCACAGTTGTACTTGCCCAAGAACCAGCCCCACCACACATAACCCACACTCATGCAGATTGTACCCCTACCCTTTTGGACAGAGAACCAGCTACACCCCTTCTAACCCCAACCCCAGCAGATAGACACCCAGTTCCCGTTGACACAGCACCGTCTCCACCACAGAGCACCCAAATACGAGCAATTAGTAAGGCAACTGCAGTGCCCAAATCACGAGGACCACCACTCCGAACCCGAAGTCAACGCTTAAAGCAGAAGAAGAATTGTTCTCAGGTCAGGTTCCGTAGCTATGGTTCATAATACTTTGCTCTTGCATCACTGTATTGAAACTCCAATGGCGCAACAGGTATGTTTTAAACCTATTTCTTCAACGTGTTTGGCTGTTTGCTGTTGTAACTTGCTCTATGTTGATTTCAGTTTCAATTGAATAAACAGTTATGTTCTCATGCCAGGCACATTACAAGTTTTGTTATTGCTATGTAATTTCCCACACTTATATTCTGTCTATGCTGCTTTGTCTTAAATAGATATGATTCGAACTGTATCTATCTTGATTTGGCAACATAAACTAGAATGATATAGACCATACATTGACCATACTACATAGATATATGTTTGTTTCATGTTGTCATCCTGTCCACCTTACTACTGAACTGGTTTACCAAAATGAGTTTCATATACTACATTGTAAACCTGAGATGTGTTTGTTTGTTTCTCTTTTAGAACACAGATAAAATATTGGAGAAGAGTTCCCTGTTATGCAATGGTAAAGGAAGTAATGCAGATAAGGTTCAAGATAGTGAGACATCCCTGTTGGTCTCCAAGAAAGCTGATAAAAACTATATTGAAGACACTGAGACAACCCCAAAGTCCTGTCTTGATGTGGGAAGGGGCTGATGCCTTCCCACCCACCCAGGTTCAAGGCCTGGTACTTACAATTTGGGTTTGTTGCACCAATTCTGTTGTAGGGGTTCCCTTACAGTCTTTCTATCAAAAAAAAGTCTTGTCTTGATGTAGTGTTCGAGTTACTGACTACCACTGCTGGCACCAGCTCTTCGAACTCATTGCCTGAATCAGTTCGGCTTCTCGAGTCTGAACTTCAAGTTGAAAGACATTGATCAGATGTTACGCAATAGGAAGCCAAAGGACTAAGGAAGTCCCTGCGGAATTCAAATGCATACTTTCTGGTGCAACAGCAAGCGCTGGAGGACTTAAGCGCCAAACTAGAGAAACTTAATAAGCTTGCTAAGCATCTTGCCAGCATTATGGGTACCCAGGATATTGTTTCTTGAGCTCTTCTGAAGTGATTTCAGTTCTGGACATGTTTTGCTGCGACGTTTATATGTTGTTGTGTTCCCTATATTTGCACTGGTGGCGAACTTTGATGCCCAGTGGATGTAATATGTGTAATAGCCGTGATAGCCTAGTGTAAGTTCCTTGCTTATTTATTTCCTTGTTGTCTTGTTTATTTGTTTGCTTGTAGTCAGTGCAGTTATTTTTCTGCGGTTTGCTAGTCGCTACAATAACCTATTTTTTAAAACTAGGCCACAATAACCATGGGCTAATATTTACTGTACTGACACTGGGCCTCCTATGGGCCATAGAAACAGTGGGCCTTCTATGGGCCGTATAAATAGTGGGCCTTCTACGGGCCGTAGAAACAGTGGGCCTTCTACGGGCCATAGAAACAATGGGCCTTCTACGGGCCGTATCATCAATGGGCCTTTTACGGGCCGTATCATCAATGGGCCTTATACGGGCCGTATGATTGATTGGCCAAACATGGGCCAAACAGACCGCATTCTGGATGTAAACGGGCTAGAGTTGGAATCGTCCGTTCATGGGCCGACCATAATGGGCCATCGTTAATAGGCCGTATTTGATGACGCTATGAAAATGGCCCAACGTATTATCGGACCACAAACAGGCCGACTGTAACCACAGGCTGAATTTGGCCCACAAGCAGAAAATGACAGTAATGGGCCGTAAGTAAACGAATGCTAGAAATGAGCCCAAGAATAAACGGGCTCTGAGAAGGTCAAAAGATAACATGGGCTGGAGATAGCCCAACGGAATAACGAGCCGTTAATGGGTATAACGTGATACACTGTTCATTACGGGCCAGTTTCACCATGGGCCGTTAATGGGTGTAAAGTGATACACTGTTCATTACGGGCCAGTTTCACCACGGGCCGTTAATAGGCCAAGAGTTACATAGGGCCTCATATGGGCCGAAAGACGTCATGGGCCATACATGGGCCAGAAGTGAAAACGGGCTGGAATCATATTGGATGGCCCAGATGACGCTACTGGGCCTAATTCGGATAGGGCGTAATGGGCCTTGGGTTAGTGGGTTGTAAATGGGCTATATGCGAACAGGCCGTTAATAGGCTTTCCATGGGCCAGCCCGCCACCTTTTGACCAAGTCAAACGGGCCGACCTTTTCACAAGAATGGGCCTCTGTTGGGACGTGCTACGTGTCAATGTATCATAGGCGCCTTCTGTCCAATGAGTGGATGACATCTGTCCCGATGATGAGCCGACACGTGTTTCCTCCAGCCAATGATTATTTTACACATGGAAAATCCCCATTGGTCGGGTCTGTTAATGGGTTATCGAATCCAAAACCCGACCCGATAGCTTAATGGTGTTCCGTTACGGTGGATGCCACGTGTCGGTCACCCTTGACGAAAGCACTTCTGTGACACGCGATTTATCGTCATGGAAGTGGACACTTCCGTGATGATAATTTTGGTAATGTCATGGAACACGGGTATGACTATCTTGATTCTGTCATAAATTTGTCATGGATGTACATGCATGACAAAAAATGCGACCTACTGTGACAAACATGTATCATCAAGGAAGTGTATTTTTTTGTACTGCTACCACTTGCTATATCATGGCTCCCATATTTCCATGTCAAACCTCTAACCCACCTTGTCCTAGCAAACCGTTGTTTGGCTATGTTACCGCTTTGCTCAGCCCCTCTTATAGCGTTGTTAGTTGCAGGTGAAGATAGGAGTTTGTTCCATGTTGAAACATGATTATTGTTGGGATATCACAATATATCTTATTTACTTAATGCATCTATATACTTGGTAAAGGGTGGAAGGCTCAGCCTTATGCCTGGTGTTTTGTTCCACTCTTGCTGCCCTAGTTTCCGTCATACCGCTGTTATGTTCCTTGATTTTGCGTTCCTTATGTGGTTGGGTTATAATGGGAACCCCTTGACAGTTCGCCTTGAATAAAACTTCTCCAGCAAGGCCCAACCTTGGTTTTACTATTTTCCACCTAAGCCTTTTTCCCTTGTGTTCTGCAGACTCAAGGGTCAACTTTATTTTAACCCCCCCCCCAGGCCAGTGCTCCTCTGAATGTTGGTCCAAACTAGAGTCCTTTGCAGCGCCCCCTAAGGGAAACTCGAGGTTTGGTTTTAGCTGTACGGAGCGCTCATCCGGTATGCCCTGAGAACGAGATATGTGCAACTCCTATCGGGATTTGTCGGCACATCCGGGCGGCTTTGCTGGTCTTGTTTAACCATTGTCGAAATATCTTGTAACCGGGATTCCGAGCCTGATCGGGTCTTCCTGGGAGAAGGAATATCCTTCGTTGACCATGAGAGCTTGTGATGGGCTAAGTTGGGACACCACTACAGGGTTTTGAACTTTCGAAAGTCGTGCCCGCGGTTATGGGCGGATGGGAATTTGTTAATGTCCGGTTGTAGAGAACTTGACACTTAACTTAATTAAAATGCATCAACCGCGTGTGTAGCCGTGATGGTCTCTTCTCGGCGGGGTCCGGGAAGTGAACACGGTGTTGGAGTTATGCTTGAACGTAAGTAGTTTCAGGATCACTTCTTGATCACTTCTAGTTCACGATCGTGCTTTGCCTTCTCTTCTCGCTCTCATTTGCGTAAGTTATCCACCATATTTTCTAGTGCTTGCTACAACTCCACCTCACTACCTTTTTTCCTGCCCATAAGCTTAAATAGTCTTGATCGCGAGGGTGTGAGATTGTTGAGTCCCCGTGACTCACATATACTTCCAAATCCAGCTTGCAGGTGCCGATGATACTGTGCAGGTGACACAATCGAACTCAAGGAGAAGCTCTATGAAGATCATGTTCGTTGTGTTGTTTCGTTTTCCTTTCGATCAGTAGTGGAGCCCAGTTGGGGCGATCAGGGATCTTTTGCATTAGGGGTGGTCTTCTTTTATTTTGATTTTGTAGTCGGACCTTGATTGTATCTGGATGATGTAATGCTATGTTCATGTATTGTGTGAAGTGGCGATTGTAAGCCAACTCTGTACCTCTTTGTTATTCAGTACATGGGATGTGTAAAGATTACCCCTCTTGCGACATGCCTACAATGCGGTTATGCCTCTAAGTCGTGCTCCGACACATTTGAGATATAGCCGCATCGTGGACTTAACCCGGTGGTTATGATAACGGCGCAGGTCCTGTTGATAAATTGCTGATCGAGCCGCCGCCAAATCTCTCTCTTCATCTAACAAGTCAAGTGCATCCTGTCGGGCTTGATCATTATCAGCTTCAACATAAGCCGCCACGCGAGGCGAGTCATGACCGATGTCACTAGGCAGAACTGCTTCTGCTCCATAAACCATGAAGAAAGGTGTATAACCTATAGACCTGTTAGGAGTGGTATTGATACTCCATAGCACCGAGGGTAATTCCTCTACCCAACAATCCGGCGTCCGTTGTAAAGGAACCATAAGCCGGGGCTTGAGACCTTTTAGGATTTCCTGATTTTCTCTCTCAGGTTGACCATTGGATTGGGGGTGAGCTACTGACGAAACATCAAGCCAGATATGCTCACGTTGACAAAACTCCTCCATAGCACCTTTGGACAGATTAGTGCCATTTGTCAGTTATAATGTTGTGTGGAAAACAAAAGCGAAAGATCACCTTTTTCATGAACTGAACCACCGTGGCTGCATCACACTTGCTCACCGGCTCTGCCTCAACCCATTTCGTGAATTTGTCAACTGCCACCAAAAGATGTGTCTTTTTATCCTTGGATCTTTTGAAAGGTCCAACCATATCAAGCCGCCAAACTGCAAACGGCCAAGTGATTGGAATCATCCAAGGCTATTTTCCGGCTTCCATGTATTGTGATAGTGCCTTTATAACCTGACATTTTGAGCTGCAGATACACATAACACGGCCGAGCCATGAACTTAGCATAAGCTGGCTGTCCTAACAGAGTGTAATATGGGCTTTTGATCTTAACCACTTCAAAGGTAAGCTTCTCAGCCCTAGAATCATACTCATCTCCAAAGGCTACTTCCATCTCAATCTTACCAACTGGGTACGCCGACTTACCAGGCACTACCCCATGAAAAACGGTGTTGGATGTTTTAAGACACTTATCAGTTCACTCCATGCGACGGAATGTCTCATAATAGAGGATGTTGATGCTACTGCCTCAGTCCATGAGCACTTTAGTGAACTTATATCCACCAACCTGAGGCGCCACCACCAAAGCCAGATGACCCGGATTATCAACCCGGGGTGGGTGATCCTCCCTACTCCACACAATAGGCTGTTCAGACCATCTCAAATAACGCGGAATCGCCGGCTCAACAGCATTTACAGCCCTCTTATGAAGTTTCCGATCCCTCTTGCAAAACTGGTGGTAAACACGTGTTACTGCCCACTGTTCAGCTGTTTTGGGTTACTCTGATACCCAGACTGTTGCTGCTCTTGCTGACTGCCCTGGCCGGATTGTTGATTATAGCCTCCTTGACTACCCGGATGGCCGTGGCCATGGAAACTGCTACGGCCTGAGCCGGCGCCCGGGACATGAAAGCCGCCGCCACCTGAATCGCTGCCAGGTCCATGGTTACCATCGAATATGTTAGAATTCTTAAAATCCTTCATGATCGTACAGTCTTTCCACAGATGGGTAGCTGGCTTCTCCCGGGTGCCGTGTCTTGGCCAAGGTTCGTTTAGCAGCTGCTCAAGGGTGGGACCTGACCCGCCAGACCGTGGAGGCGGCCTCCTCTTGCGTCGTTGATTGTTGCCCTCCGTATTGGTGTTAGCCACAAACTTGTCAGCCTTACGTTTATTACCTCCTTGATTTGCCGAGTTGTGCTAGTGACCTTTGCCATTGTCGTTCTTCTTTCCCTTCCCTATCTTCTCTTCGTCAGGCGCGGGGTCCTTGGTACTATCAGAATCAGCATACTTGATGAGAGCCGCCATCAGCTGGCACATGTCATTAAAATCATGTTTGAGCCACCCCAGCTTCTGTTTCAGGGGTTCAAAACGGCATTTTTTTCTCCAACATTAAGACCGTGGAGCCGGCATCCATCTTATCAGATGAATGTATTATTTCCTTGACCCGGCGCACCCAATGGGTTGTGGATTCGCCTTCCTCTTGCTTGCAGTTGGTCAAGTCCATGATCGACATGGGCTGTTTGCAGGTATCTTTGAAGTTTAGAATGAACTGGGCCTTTAACTCCGCCCATGAGCCGATGGAGTTGGTCGGCAGCCCCTTTATCCAAGTACGAGCTATTCCATCCAACATCATGGTGAAGTATTTGGCCATTGCCGTGTCACTGACCTCTAATAACTCCATGGCCATCTCGTAACTTTCAATCCACGCTCCGGGCTGCAGGTCGGCTGTGTAATTGGGCACCTTACGAGGCCCCTTAAAGTCCTTTGGCAAACGCTCATTACGCAGAGCCGGCACAAGACAAGGGACACCTCTGTCCTTGTGGCCACCCCAGCCTCAACAGAGGTTGCTGGATAAACCGGAAAAGCTTGCTGAGCTTCCTGCTCAGCCGCCTGCTGAATCGCCCGTTCAGCCTCTTGACGGATCCTCTCCTGGTCCACCAAGTTAAGGGCTCCTCCTGGGGCCGGGTCGCGCCCGTGTGGTTGGTTACGGCGCTGGGTGTTGCTCGACACGAACGCTGAGTCCATACGCATGCTATAGCTTGGGCTCAGGCTTGGGCGAGGGGTTGAATGGATTCTATCTCGTCTGTAAGAATATGCATCCTGCTGTGCCAGAGCTGTCTGAAGAAGTTCTCTGAGCCTTCGTGTTTCGATCACCGTCGGAGAGTCACCTTCCATCGGGAGAGCCACCAAATGAGCCGACGCAACTATTAAATTCTCCAAAGGGTTAGAGAAGTGACCCGGTGGTATTGGTGTGTCGTGAGGCGGAGCAGTATTCACACGTGGCGGCTCCATGGTCTGCCGTTGAACCGGCGCCCCAGACCCGGGTGTTGTGATTCGGTTTGCCTCCGGTGGGTTACTGGGACCAGCCCCAGGTGTGTGAAAAAGTTTCCTAGGATCATAAGTCAGAGGTAGACGTGATTAACTTGCCTGGTGCCTTCTCCTCATGACCTCGTTTGACGCGTTCAGAACCACTGAAAGCCGAAAGGTTTCCGCTTGAAGATGTTGAGCACGTGCACCCAGAGCCACCCGTTCTGCGGACATCCTGACATCTTCCGCCGCTAAATTTTCCTTGGCCTGTGTTACCTCTCCGCGTAGCCGTGCTACCTCTGCGTCACCCTGAGCTTTATCCGCCACCTCAACCACAGCAGTCAACAGGGCCGTCTTCCTATCCATGAGGTCCATTAACACCTGAGCCGGTGGGCGCGTGGGGTCTCCTGACCCGGGCGCTACTGACCCGGTGGTTATTGCTGCCAAAACAGTAGAATTCTGACCAGGTTGAGTGCCAGCCATGAAGACTACGGCTCGATTCGGCGGCTCAGAGGGGTCCGGAATACTGCTACCATCGGAAGAGCCCCCAAGCCCGCCATCTTGTAACTGATACAAAGAATCTATTTCTCATGTGGAAGACTCACCGTCGGAGCAAATGGCCGTCTCACCACCGTCCATCGATCCTTCAGAAAATTCCCCTCCATGGATGCAACCCACGAAGGCATGCCTCATGGCGGGTTGAGCTCGGGCGGATCTCGCGCGCTGAGCCATCTCGACGAGGTTGGTGCAGATGTCCGGCTCAGGGCCCGGCTCGCCGATCCGGCCGATGAAGACATGGATTCCGCTAAAGGGGACCCGGTATCCGTACTCAATTGAGCCGGCATCGGGGCCCCAGCCTTCGTCATCGATGTAGAGCTTGCCGCGATGACTCTTGGTCATCTGGCCCACAGCGTGTCCCTTGAGCCCTTCCAAGTTGCCCTTCAAGAACTCAAATCCACCGTGCATTGGCCCCATGGTGGGCGCCAACTATCGTGGAATTGTCACGGCAAATATCCTAGTGAAAGAACTTAGTCGTGGAGCCATCACAACTAGGAAGATTAAAGGGGTTAATCGGGACAAAGGACACGAAAGGTTTATACTGGTTCGGCCCCTTGCCGTGAGGGTAAAGCCAAGTCCAGTTGATGTGGTATTGCTAGGTTTCGATGACCAAGGAGAGAAACACTGAGGGAGTCCTGGATTAGGGTGTCTCTGGACAGCCGGACTATATCCTTTGGTCGGACTATTGGACTATGAAGATACAAGATTGAAAACTTTGTCTCGTGTCCGGATGGGACTCTACTTGGCGTGGAAGGCAAGCTAGGCAATACGGATATGTATATCTCCTCCTTTGTAACCAACCTTGTGTAACCCTAGCCTCCTCCGGTGTCTATATAAACGGAGGGTTTTAGTTCGTAGGACATAATAACATACAATCATACCATAGCTAGCTTCTAGGGTTTAGCCTCTCCGATCTCGTGGTAGATCAACTCTTGTAATGCCCATATCATCAAGAATAAATCAGGCAGGACGTAGGGTTTTACCTCCATCAAGAGGGCCCGAACCTGGGTAAAACATCGTGTCCCCTGCCTCCTGTTACCATCCGCCTTAGACGCACAGTTCGGGACCCCCTACCCGAGATCCGCCGGTTTTGACACCGACATTGGTGCTTTCATTGAGAGTTCCTCTATGTCATCACCGTTAGGCTTGATGGCTCCTACGATCATCGATAGCGATGCAGTACAGGGTGAGACTTTTCTCCCCGGACAGATCTTTGTGTTTGGCGGCTTAGCACTGCGGGCCAACTCGCTTGGCCATCTGGAGCAGATCGAAAGTTACGCCCCTGACAACCAGGTCAGGTTTGGAAGCTTAAACTACACGGCCGATATCCGTGGAGACTTGATCTTCGACGGATTTGAGGCTCTGCCTTGTGCGTCACGTGGTCACGATGAGTACGATTTAGCTCTAGCATCAGACAGTGTTCAGGAGATCGCACCGGCAGCCACTCCGATCCTCAATTCGCAGCCCGTTGCGCCGTCCATGGACGGGTGGATGGACCCCGCCACGGAAGCCTCACCCTCAGTGGCGATCGAGACGAACATTGACCTTACCCTGCACGAGAGCCGTGTTGTCAGACTGCCGGATCCTTCTCCGGCCACGGACTCTGAACTGCCTGCGCCCGTTCCTAGCGAATCCGATTGGGCGCCGATCATGGAGTTTACCTCTGCGGACATTTTTCAGGACTCGCCCTTTGGCGACATACTGAACTCATTAAGGTCTCTCTCCTTGTCAGGAGGATCCTGGCCGAACTATGTTCGGCAGGATTGGGGTGCGGATGACGAAGAAATTCGATGCCCACCCACCACCCACTTAGTAGCCACTATCGACGACTTAACCGACATGCTCGACTTCGACTCCAAAGACATCGACAGTATGGACGACGATGCGGGAGACGAAGAGGAACCGCTGCCCACAGGGCACTGGACAGCCACCTCATCATACAATATATACAAGGTGGACACACCCAAAGAAGGCAATGGCGACGAGACAGCAGAGGTTGACACCTCCAAGAAGCAACCCAAGCGCTGACGTCAGTGGCGCCGCTCTAAGTCCTGCCAAAGCAAAAGTGGTGATACCGGCACAGGAGATAATAACACTCCGGATAGCGCCGAATATGGCAACAATCCCCTCCAGCACGATCTAGGACAAGAGGGTGGAGAGGCCATCCCTCCAGAGAGAGCGGCAAATGGAGAGGCGGAGGATGATAATTACATGCCCCCCTCCGAAGACGAGGCAAGCCTCGACGATGACGAATTCCTCGTGCCAGAGGATCCCGTCGAACAAGAGCGCTTCAAGCGCCGGCTTATAGCCACGGCAAATAGCCTTAAGAAAAAGCAGCAGCAGCTTCAAGCTGATCAAGATCTGCTAGCTGATAGATGGACTGAAGTCCTCACGGCCGAGGAATATAAACTCGAACGCCCCTCCAAGAATTACCCAAAATGCAGGTTGCTACCTGGACTAGAGGAAGAAGCGTATGACGCAGATGATCGGCCACCTCGTGGCCGCCAGGCATTCCAGCCAAAAGCTCAGCCTGAACCCCGATGCCATTCAAATAAAAAGGCATGGGGAAATACGCCAGACCTGTGAGACGTACTGGAGGACAAAGCAAGGCAAACAAGATCGATCTACGGATCGCGTGGGTGCCCCACGACACGAGATGATAACCGTCACGCCGGATACAGTAAAAGTAAATCCGGTCGGGCCGAACACAATAGACAAAACTCATTCGAGTTGCATCGTGATATAGCCCAGTGCAGAGGCGCCGCACACCCACTATGCTTCAAAGATGAAGTAATGGATCATCAAATCCAGAGGGTTTCAAACCCGTCAATATTGAATCATACGATGGCATGACAGATCCTGCGGTATGGATTGAGGACTATCCCCTTCATATCCACATGGCCCATGGCGACGATCTACACGCCATCAAATACCTCCCACTCAGGCTTAAAGGACCAGCTCGATACTGGCTCAACAGCTTGCCAGCAGAATCCATTGGGTGTTGGGAAGACCTGGAAGCCGCATTCCTCGACAACTTTCAGGGAACTTATGTGCGACCACCAGATGCCGATGACTTGAGCCACATAATTCAGCAGCCAAAGGAATCGGCCAGGCAATTCTGGACACGGTTCCTAACAAAGAAAAATCAAATCGTCGACTGTCTGGATGTAGAGGCTCTAGCAGCTTTCAAGCACAACATCCGCGACGAGTGGCTAGCCCGTCACCTTGGTCAGGAAAAGACGAAATCTATGGCAGCCCTCACGACACTCATGACCCGCTTTTGTGTGGGAGAAGACAGCTGGCTGGCTCGCAGTAACAACATATCAAAGAACCATGGTACTTCGGATACCAAGGACGGCAATAGCAGGTCACGTCGCAACAAACATAAGCGCCGCATTAACAGCGATAATACTGAGGTTATGGCAGTCAATGCCGGATTCAGAGGCTCTAAACCCGCTCAGCGGAAAAAGCCATTCAAAAGAAGCACTACGGGCCCATCCAGTTTGGACCGTATACTTGATCGCTCGTGTCAAATACACGGCACCCCCGACAAGCCAGCCAACCACACCAATAGGGATTGTTGGGTGTTCAAGCAGGCCGGCAAGTTAATTGTCGAAAACAAAGACAAGGGGCCACATAGCGATGATGAGGAGGAGCCCCGGCAGCCGAATACTAGAGGACAGAAGAGGTTCCCCCCACAAGTGCGGACGGTGAACATGATATACGCAACCCACATCCCCAAGAGGGAGCAGAAGCGTGCGCTCCGGGACGTATATGCATTGGAGCCAGTCGCCCCAAAGTTCAACCCATGGTCCTCCTGTCCGATCACCTTTGATCGCAGGGACCACCCCACTAGTATCCGTCATGGTGGATTCGCCGCACTGGTCTTAGACCCAATTATTGACGGATTTCACCTCACTCGAGTCCTTATGGATGGAGGCAGCAGCCCGAACCTACTTTACTAGGACACGGTGCGCAAAAGGGTATAGACCCCTCAAGGATCAAACCCACAAAAACGACCTTTAAAGGCGTCATACCAGGTGTAGAGGCTCATTCCACAAGCACAGTCACACTAGAAAATGGTCTTCGGATCCCCGGATAACTTCTGAAGCGAAGAGTTAATCTTCGATATAGTCCCGTTCCGCAGTGGTTATCATGCACTGCTCGGGCGAACCGCATTTGCGAGATTCAATGCAGTACCACATTATGCATACCTCAAGCTCAAGATGACAGGACCTCAGGGGGTCATTACAGTTAATGGAAACACAGAGCGCTCTCTCCGAATGGAGGAGCACACTGCAGCCCTCGCAGCGGAAGCGCAAAGCAGCCTCTTAAGGCAGTCCACTAGTTTGGCGTTTAAGGACCCGAACACCTTCAAGCGCGCCCGGAGTAATCGGTAACAGGACCGCCTGGCACGTTCCGAGCTTGCATAGCAATGCGGCCCCCACCCCAGCCCAAGCCAAACGGCGAAACTCGCGCCACGCGTACATAATTAGGCACTAAAAATACCATGGGCACAGGTAGGGAGGGGGCACGACTACGGCATGCCCCAAGACGCGGCTTAAACCATACTTGGGGCTTCCCGCTTTGTTATTTTTCTCTCTTTCAGGACATTAATCTCTGGAAACCCTGTCCGGCAGCATGATTGCCGAACACATGATGCAGCAACCAAGGAGGCAGGAAGCTACATCACACCACGGAACTCCTAGGTGGATTACGATAACGAGTGAAATACTTGCTTTAATATTATTCCTCAGCTTGCCCTTGGAGGGGACATAGTCCTACTTTTTGCTTATTGCACCGCATGTATCATTTTGCTTTAATGCACCTTCTTGAATAAACAATGCATAGCATTAAGACTATTATTGCATTCTTTTATATATATATATATATATATATATATGTTCAGTCATGACAGCCAGCACCCGTACACTCTGGTACGGCCAATACACCAGGGGCTTAAGTACCCCACAATATGGTGAGAGAAGTCCGAACACTTTCACAAGTGCGACACCCCAAACTTATAGCATTATATGCATCAGCTCCGAATCATGTCTTTGGTCAATAGTTGGGTTTGCCCGGTTCCCATGTTTCGGTACCTTACGTTCCGCTATATCGGCGAAGGTAGCACTGGGAGAACTACTGCGATTGTGCCCCGGTTCATCTGGGCTAAGCACCTCAGTAGAGAAAGCTAAAACTGACTGTCATGATAAGGCGAGAGACTGGTCGCTGTTCCAGAGGTTTTTGAGTCCTTAAAGACTTATGCCGCTTAGAGCGAGGAGTAGGCCCTGTCCGCTTAAGGCGTGTATCGCGCCCCAAATTCGGCCTTCCGAATACTAGGGGCTTCGTCAAAATTTAAAATTATAGAATTCTATGGCTAAGTGAGAGTGGTAACGCATTATAGTCTGATTGCCTTGTTCGTTGTGCTGAGCACCTCCCTCGAAGGACCCAAAAATGGGAACAAGAGTGCTCAGGTTTATCCCGAACACCCCAGCACTCGTGGCATGGGGGCGGAAGCCGACGACTAGCCATCTCTCAGATTTGATAAACAGCCAAACAAAAGGTAATATTTTAAATTCAAACAAGCGTTGCATAGCGCATATGAACAAGTTTTCATAATACAGGATTACACGAGCAAGTTCATTCAAATATTACATCTTTTGCACACTCGTCCGCTACGAGGCGGGCACCCTTCAGGACACCCTCATAGTACATCTCGGGGTGGCGATGCTCCTTGCCCTCCGGCGGCCCTTCCTTGATCAGCTTCACGGCATCTAGCTTGGCCCATTGCAGCTTCACACGGGCGAAAGCCCGGTGTGCACCTTCGATGTAGACGGATCGCTTGATGACTTCCAGACGTGGGCAGGCATCCACAAGCCGCCTCACCAGGCCGAAGTAGCTCTTTGGAAGGGCGTCGCCAGGCCATAGCCGAACTATATAGCCCTTCATGGCCTGTTCGGCCGCCTTGTGTAGCTCGACCAGTTGCTTCAGCTGGTCGCTCAAAGGCATCGGGTGTTTTGTCCTAGTATACTGAGACCAGAACAGCTTCTCCGTTGAGCTTCCCTCCTCGGCCTGGTAAAACTGTGCGGCATCCGACACACTGCGGGGCAAATCTGCGAATGCTCCTAGAGAGCTCTGGATTCGGGTAAGTAACAGGTAATTTACTTTCACATGCTTGCTTTGCATATAGAATGCCTTACCCGCCCCTATCTTCTTCATCGCATCAATCTCCTAGAGGGCCTTTTGGGCTTCCGCTTTGGCACTCTTTGCGCTTTCGAGGGCCGTGGCAAGCTCGGACTCTCGCGTCTTCGAGTCACGCTCCAACGCCTCATGCTTCGACACGAGAGCTTGGAGCTCTTGCTGCACCTCGCCCACCCGTGCTTCCTTCCTTTCCCGCTCGGTGCGCTCCTTGGCCGCTCTGTCTTCAGCCTTGGATAGCGCTTGTTTCAGGGTCACCACCTCGATCGTGGCCCCTGGCAAATTTACGATGATCCTGTCATTTTGCAATCTCGTCTTCTTTGATATATACATATCTATAGACAGTGTATTACTTACCCTTGTTCTCCTCGAGTTGCCTCTTGGCAAGGCCGAGCTCTTTCTTGGACCCCTCGAGGTCCTGCTTCAATGCGGCAACCTCCGCAGTTTGTGCGGCAGAGGCCAACAGCGAAGCCTGCATACGCATATAGACGTACTTATGTTAGACTCCTACGATATTGTTTGATCCTCTATTCGGATTTTCTTCTTGAACACCGAACAGAGCATCAGGGGCTACTGTCTATGCGGTAATATTTTTTTTATATTTCAAAAACTTACCTCAAAGCCTGTTAGAAGGCTGGCACAGGCTTCAGTCAATCCGCTCTTGGCGGACCGAACCTTCTGGACCACCGCACTCATAATAGTGCGGTGCTCCTCGTCGATGGAAGCGTTGCGAAGCACTCCCAGTAGATTGTCCGGTGCCTCTGGATAGATAGAGGTCACCGGCACAGGCGTCTTGCCCCTCTTGGAAGGAGGCCACCTGCCCAAGTCCGGAACCACTGGTGGTTCCGGCGCCGTGTTCGGCTGAGGGCCGAACTCGGAGCCCTCGGGGGCCTTGTTCCCTTTGCTCCCGGAGTCCGGAAGGTCGCCTTGAGGCGCCTCTGGGACTGTCTCCCCTCAACCCGGTGCCTCTTGAGACAACACCTTGGTGTTGTCCGTAGGGCAAGGGGAGGTGGCGGTCAGAAGTGGATCGCTATCCATATCCGACGAGTCCAGGGAGCCGTCCGACAAGGATACGTCGATACGGGCTCGGGACGGTCTGCATAATCACGATTCGGCGTTAGGAGAAGCAGTGCGACAAAGGAATGCTATGAGTTACTCTGGTATCCGAATACTTACGACTTCGCCAGGGGCTTGGCCCTGGCAGCCACTCGTCTTCGCCTTCGGTGGCGGTGGTGGAACTGTCAGGAAGGAGAGTCCTTCCCTTCTTGGACCCTTCGCCCCCCACCCCCCAGTTAGGGCGGCCTTCCTTTTCTTGTCTCCCCCGACTGGAGGGGGAGCGTCTTCATCTTCCTCCTCGCCTTTGTGGGAGGAGTGCGCCGAGGAGTCCTCAGACGATGAGTCCAATATCACCTGGCTCCGGGAACTCTTTTGGGTTCCCTTGGCCTTCTTGGTCTTCTCCGGCACCTTGTAAGGAGCCGGAGTCAGCATCTTCGTCAGGAGAGCGTCTGCTGGGCCTTCGGGCAAAGGAGCCGGACAGTCGATCTGTCCGGCCGTCTCCTGCCAGTCCTGTCAAAGGTACGGGAGCTTAGATCCCGCATAGAGTCAAACTATGAAAAACAAGTATCCTATAAGAGGTAAAACAGCTTACCGCGATGGCTTGGCGCTTCGCGCAGAATCCACGATCCTCGGTAGTGGGAGGGGGAACCTCGGCGCCCTTGAATAGAACCTTCCAGTCATCCTCGTGTGTTGTGTCGAAGAGCCTGTTCAGAGTTTGGTGTTGGGGCGGGTCGAACTCCCACAATTTGAAAGCCCGTTGTTGACACGGGAGGATCCGGCGGATGAGCATGACCTGGACTACATTGACGAGTTTGAGCTTCTTGCTCACCATGTTTTGGATACATGTTTGGAGTCCGGTCAGCTCTCCTGAACTACCCCAGGACAGGCCCTTCTCTTGCTAGGAGGTGAGCCGCGTGGGGATGCCAGGTCGGAACTCGGGGGCTGCTGCCCATGCAGGGTCATGCAGCTCGGTGATGTAGAACCACCCCGATTGCCACCCCTTTATGGTCTCCACGAAGGAGCCCTCGAGCCATGGTGACGTTGGGCATCTTGCGCACCATGGCGCCTCCGCATTCCGCCTGGCGGCTGCTCACTACCTTCGGCTTGACATTGAAGGTCTTCAGCCATAAGCCGAAGTGGGGCTTGATGCGGAGGAAGGCCTCGCAGACGACGATAAACACCGAGATATTGAGGATGAAGTTCGGTGCCAGATCGTGGAAATCTAGGCCGTAGTAGAACATGAGCCCCCGGACGAATGGGTGGAGAGGGAATCCCAGTCCGTGGAGGAAATGGGTAAGGAACACTACCCTCTCGTGGGGCCTGGGGGTGGGGATGAGTTGCCCCTCATCTGGGAGCCGGTGCGCGATGTCGTCGGGCAGGTATCCGGCTCTCCTCAGCTTCTTGATGTGTCCCTGCGTGACGGAGGAGACAATCCACCTGCCTCCCGCTCCGGACATGGTTGGAGAAGGTTGAGGAGGGAAATGCGGACTTGGGCGCTGGAGCTCAAGTGTGCGAAAATGGATGAGCAAAGGAGGAAGTAGGCGTGGATGAAAAGGTGAATCCTTGTCCCTTTATATGGGCGGACGAAACTATGTGTCCCCACTAGCCTGGTAAACTCGCTTATCCCCCAAGCGCCGTAATCGATGGCACGGTTGGGTTACCCACACCCGTATTGATGAGAATCCCGTAATAAGGGGGACACGATCTCTGCTTTGACAAGATGTGTCAAAAAACTGCCTCACGTTATGTGCGGGGCTAGTTAAAGGAAACGGTTCGAATAATCACCGGGCCATGGCATAATGTCGTATTGCCAAAACAAGTCAGCAAATTAGATTTGTGGAAATATTATTCTCTCTACGGTGGTATGTGGAACTTATTTTGCAGGGTCGGACACTATCCTTGTATTCAAATTCTTCCGTGATGTATTCGCAGGAGGAACCTGCCTTGCACTGCCGAAGACAACACTGCGCGCCGGACTCATCGTCATTGAAGCCTGGTTCAGGGGCTACTGAGGGAGTCCTGGATTAGGGGGTCTCCGGACAGCCGGACTATATCCTTTGGCCGGACTGTTGGACTATGAAGATACAAGATTGAAGACTTCGTCTCGTGTCCGGATGGGACTCTACTTGGCGTGGAAGGCAAGCTAGGCAATATGGATATGTATATCTCCTCCTTTGTAACCAACCTTGTGTAACCCTAGCCTCCTCTGGTGTCTATATAAACTAGAGGAGGGTTTTAGTTCGTAGGACACAATAACATACAATCATACCATAGGCTAGCTTCTAGGGTTTAGCCTCTCCGATCTCGTGGTAGATCAACTCTTGTGATACCCATATCATCAAGAATAAATCAAGTAGGACGTAAGCTTTTACCTCCATCAAGAGGGCCCGAACCTGGGTAAAACATCGTGTCCCCTGCCTCCTGTTACCATCCGCCTTAGACGCACAGTTCGGGACCCCCTACCCGAGATCCGCCGGTTTTGACACCGACAAACACGTTAGCTTGGCTTCTTGATCTCTTGTTTCTTACCCTAAGCCGCCACTGGGTCGTCTCCTTATATACACGGGTTGACGCCTGGCGGCCTACAGAGTCCCGGCCGGCTCATATAACGTGTCCGGCTCGGTGACTTCCTTTACATGCCTTCCTTTACAAGTCTTTCTTACCCATGGCGGTTTACAATCACGGGCCTCAAGCCGCCTCTGGGCTTGGGCCTACTACAAGTCCTATACTAAACCATCGCCTTGTATATTCACTTGAATTTTTTAGTAACCCGTCATTAGGATTGACCCGGCCCCTTCTGGGCAGGTCATACCTAGTAGCTATATCCCCAACACGATCAGTCTCGGAATCCCGGTAATAAGACATATCGACAATGGTAAAACAAGACCAGCAAAGCTGCCCGATGTGCCGACAATCCCGATAGGAGCTGCAACACCGGATGAGCAATCCGTACAACTAAAACCAGCCCTCAAGTTTCCCCGAGGTGGCGCTACAAGGGGCTCTAGTGCGGACCAACACTAAGAGAAGCACTGGCCCGGGGGGGTTAAAATAAAGATGACCCTCGGGAGCAAGACTCCCAAGGTAAAAGTAATAGGTTGTGGTGAGGCAAATGGTAAAACCAAGGTTGGGCCTTGCCGGAGGAGTTTTACTCAAAGCGAACTATTAAGGGGTTCCCGTAACACCCAACGCGTAAGGAACGCATAATTAAGGAACATAACACCGGTATGACGGAAACTAGGGCGGCAAGAGTGGAACAAAACACCAGGCATAAGGCCGAGCCTTCCACCCTTTACCAAGTATATAGATGCATTAATTAAATATGAGATATTGTCCTATCCCAACATATCCATGTTCCAACGCTATAAGAGGGGCTGAGCAAAAGCAGTAACATAGCCAAACAAAGGTTTGTTACGAAGGTGGGTTAGAGGCTTAACATGGCAATATGGGAGGCTTGATACAACAAGTGGTAGGTAGTGCAACATAGCGATAGAATGAACAACTAGCAAGCAAAGATAGAAGTGATATCGAGGGTATGGTCATCTTGCCTGCAATGAACTCAGAGTTGTCGAAAGCTTGATCCTCGGTAGCATACTCAACAGGTTCCTCGGTCACATACTCGTCTCCCGGATCTACCCAAAGCAGGAACACAAGCAAAGGAACAACAATCAATCACGGTGCAATGCACAAGCAACATGACGCAATACAAGTCATGATATGCAACATATGATATGTAATGCATATGCGTGCTTCGGAAGGGAAAGAATGATCAAGGCATCAACTTGGCAAACCAACTATGCTGCAGGAAAGAGGAGGTGATTTCGTTTGAAATCGATATAAAGATCACCAGAAATAGATGCATGGTTTGCAAATGGCCAGCAAAACAAGAATGGTGCAAAACTGTGATTAACAGCATGATGCCACTTAGAATGCAACAAGAAACTAAGCTACTGCACTCCAACATAACAACAAAGCATATGGCAGTGATGTACAAGAGATTCTTGACAAAACATGAACACTGAGATACGGCTAAATCACACAAGAACGGGTTCAAACAATCATGGCAAAAGGGCAAAAGATATCAGCATCACAGACTTAGTGAAAATACTAACATGACAAAAACAACATGAGGAAGCAAAGTTTAGAGCAAGCAAACAAGATGCTATAGGAAAATATCATAGAAAACAAAGGAATGGCATGATTCTACTGCATGCATAAATCAAAACTTCCTTACTGAACATGGGCCAAAAAGGCACAGAAGATATGATGGCACCCATGTAAACATAGCAAGTTTTATTGACAGTTTCAGACTTAGAAGAAAACAGGGCATGGCATAAACAGAATTATGATAGCAACTTTGCGAGCTTATGCCACTCACCACAAAGCATTGCATGACAAAACAGGCCTACCAAAAGTAAAAGGACATGTTAATGAAGCCAAAAATGGCAAGATCAAGTTCATAGGATGCATGGATCACTAGGAACAACCATGGAAATATTGATTAACATTTTAACAATCTGCCAGGAACATTTTATAGCAAAAGTAGAGCAAGCAAATCACATGCTAGAGCACTCCATAATTGCAACCAGGGGAATGCATGGATAGAGAATAACCACATGTTCAAAACATCCTTAATTAAGTATCCCAAAATAAGCATGGATCGCATGGTAGCATCAAGTTTACATGGAATCAAAATAGCAGCAGGAAAAAGACTTAGCAAAAACCTAAGTCCCTGAAAATAGCAACATCATGGAGCCTAGTTTGCATGCTCGTGCTAGTCACCACATAGATCAAAAAAATACAAGACTTGCATCTCTGCAAAGATGGCATGATGTAGTTCAAAACACATATATACCTCATGCTCATAGAATGCACACATCAAAAGCAACAAAAATGACAAATCACCATGATCTGATAAGTATCGGCAGTTAACATTTTATAGCACTCTTGCAACAGGGATAATCATGTCAAGATGAATTCTATTATGCATGAAGCAGCAACCATCAGGTAGAGCATGAATAGTAGAGCAATTCACATATAAATTTCATCATCATTGGACACATATGGACAAAGTTTGGGCCCACACAAGATGCACTCATAATGTTGAAACTGAGGGACTTCAGAACAAACGATGTTCGGTGCTACTGCGTTGAATCAAGCAAACATTGTTCGTCCGAGTAGTGCGTGATAGCCACTGCGGAATGGGACGATATCAAAGATTAGCTCCTCGCTTCAAAAGTTGTCCGGATATCCGAAGACAACCTCTAGTGTGATTGAGCCCGTACAGCGGGCCTCTACACCTGGTATGACTCCTTTGAAGGCAGCTCTGGTGGGCCTGATCCGAGATGGGTTAATGCCCATTTTTCGCGATGTATCCTGATAGAGCAGATTGAGGCTGCTACCTCCGTCCATAAGGACGCAAGTCAGGTGGAACCCATCAATTATTGGGTCTAGGACCAGTGCGGCTAAGCCACTGTGACGGATACTGGTTGGGTGATCCTAGCGATCAAAAGTGATTGAGCATGATGACCATGGATTAAAATTTGGGGCGACTGGCTCTATCGTGTAGACGTCCCTAAGTGCATGCTTGCGCTCCCTCTTGGGGATGTGGGTAGTGTATATCATGTTCAGCGTTTTGACCTGAGGGGGAAACTTCTTCTGTCCCCCTGTGTTTGGTTGCTGGGGCTCTTCCTCATCGTCCTCGCTTTGCGATTCCTTTTCCCTATTCTCGGTGTTTAATTTGCCGGCCTGTTTAAAACCCCATCAATCTCTATTTGTATGATTGGGTGGCTTGTCTGGGGTGCCATGAATCTAGCACGGATGATCAAGTATGCGGTCCAAGCTGGATGGGCCTGAATTGTTCTTTTGGAACGGCTTTTTCCACTGACCGGACTTAGAGCCCCTAAATCCGGCGTTGACTGACGTGTCCTCGGTGTTATCACTGTTGTTTCGACGCTTGTATCTATTGCGTCGAGACTTGTCTTTGCTAGTTTTAGCTTTAGGGGTGCCGGTGTCGCTTGCATTGTTTTTGCTACGGGCCAACCAACAGTCCTTGCCTGCACAAAAGCGGGACATGAGTGCCGTGAGGGCTGCCATGGGTTTTGGCTATTCTTGGCCGAGGTGGTGAGCGATCCATTCATCGTGGATGTTGTGTTTGAAGGCTGCTAGGGCTTTGGCATCTGGACAATCGACGATTTGGTTCTTTTTAGTTAAGAACCTAGTCAGAATGTCCCGACGGACTCTTTGGGCTGTTGAACTATATGGCTTAAGTCATCAGCGTCCGAAGATCGAACATATGTACCTTGGAAGTTATCGACGAAGGCCTCTTCCATGTCCTCCCAGCTGCCAATGGAATTTGTAGGCAGACTGTTGAGATAGTGCCGAGCAGGCCCCTTGAGTTTTAAAGGGAGGTATTTGATGGCGTGGAGGTCATTGTCGCGGGCCATATGAATGTGGAGAATGAAGTCTTCGATCCACACTACGGGGTCCGTGGTTCCATCGTATGATTCTATATTCACGGGTTTGAACCCTTCTGGGAATTTATGATCCAGGACCTCATCACTGAAGCAATGAGGGCGTGCGGCGCCTCTATATCAGGTCGTATCGGGACGTAGCTCTAATGGAGTCCGTCTGCGGTTTTCAGCTCGCGCATGACTAAGTTTGTCACGTCCGAATAGGTGGCCATTGTCGCGTGTCGAGGCACGTCCTCGCGATCTGTAGATTGATCTAGTATGTACTGCTTTATTGTTCAGGTTTTGCAGGAGGTCATATGTACGAGCGTGGGCTAATTTACCTCTACCTGTGCGATGAGGCGGGGCTGGCTAGTGTTCAGCGTGATTTGTCGTTTTGTCCCGACCACGTGGTGGTCGGTCAGCCACATTGTATGATGGAGGTATGCCGGCGTCGCTTGCGTTGTTTTTGCTATGGGCCAGCCAACTATCCTCGCCCGCACTCAAGCGGGTCATGAGTGTCGTGAGGGCTGCCATGGATTTTGGCTTTTCTTGGCCGAGGTGGCGAGCGAGCCATTCGTTGTGGATGCTGTGTTTGAAGGATGCTAGGGCTTCGGCATCCGGACAATCAACAATTTGGTTCTTTTTAGTTAATAACCTAGTCCATAATTTCCTGGCGGACTCTCCAGGCTGTTGAACTATATGGCTTAACTCATCAGCGTCCGGAGGTCGAACATATGTACCTTGGAAGTTATTGAGGAATGCCTCTTCCATGTCCTCCCAGCTACCAATAGAATTTGCAGGCAGACTATTGTGCCAGTGCCGAGCTGGCCCTTGAGTTTTAAAGGGAGGTATTTGATGGCGTGGAGGTCATCACCGCGGGCCATATGAATGTGGAGAATGTAGTCTTCGATCCACACCGCTGGGTCCGGGGTTCCATCGTATGATTCTATATTCATGGGTTTGAACCCTTCTGGGAATTCATGATGCAGGACCTCATCAGTGAAGCAATGAGGGTGTGTGATGCCTCTATATCGGGCCGTATCGCGACGTAGCTCTGATGGAGTCCATCTGCGGTTTTCAGCCCGCGCATGACTAAGTTTGTCACGTCGGAACAGGTGGCCATCATCGCGTGTCGAGGCACGTCCTCGCGATCCATAGGTTGATCTAGTATGTCCTGCTTTCTTGTTCAGGTTTTGTTGGAGGTCATATGTATGACCGTGGGCTAATTTACCTCTACCTGTGTGATGAGGCGGGGTTGGCTGGTGTTCAGCGTGATTTTCCGTTTTGTCCCGACCACGTGGTGGTCGGTCAGCCGCTTTGTACGATGGAGGTATGTATTCTGGCGCCTCCTCGCCAAACTAAGGTAGCAATTTGCGCTTTGGGTAGCTTTTGGTTGGGCGCTTGAGGCCGTATTATTCGGCTGCTAGGACATCGGTCCATTTATCATTGAGTAGATCTTGGTCAGCTTGGAGCTGCTGCTGCTTCTTTTTCAGCCTCCTTGTTGTGGCGATTAGCTGGCGCTTGAAGCGCTCCTGCTCAAGAGGTTCCTCAGGCACGATGAAATCATCGGTGCCGAGGCTCACCTCATCCTCGGAGAGCAGAAGATAACTTCCGACCTCTGAGTCTTCATGCGTGGCCTGCTTACCAGGGCTAGCCTGCCCATCTTCCCGTTCATCTTGTTCATCAGCTATTTCAATGGGGTGTTCGTTATCTTCGGCACCTTCCGGAGTGTTATCTTCTCCTATGCCGGTGTTGTTGTCTTTACTGCGGTGTGACTTGGAGCGGCGTCGCTGATGCCAGTGCTTGGATTGTATTTCGGAAGGTTTATCCTCAGCTGGATCTTCCTTGTCATCGCTGTTGTTCTCCTTTGGTGCATCCATCATGTATACATCGTACGAGGAAGTGGCTGTCCAGCGTTCGGTGAACGGCGGGTTCTGGGCCTCTTCTTCTCCGGCATCGTCATCCATACCGTTGATGTCCTCGGAGTCATAATCAAGTGTGTCGGTCAAATCCTCGCCCGTGGCTATGAAGTGGGTGGCGGGTGGGAAGCAAAATTCTCCACCGTTAGCCCCTAGTTCGAACCGGATATAGTTCGGCTGTGAGTTTCTGGGTGTCCTATATCTAATAGGAGTCAAATATATTTTTGGAAAGATTTTTACTGCCCTGAATTAAGTACTTGCAGTACAAACCTCAATTCATGGGTTTTTGGAAAACTAATTTTTGAAAATACTATTTAGCCAAATTATTTTTGTAAGAAATTATTTTTATGTCCTATACACATGGCATGATCATTGGTTCAAGGGTTTGGAGCAAGGAGATGAAGTATAGGAGTTGGAGGATTTATTTGATTTTTAGAGCACTTGCAAACAACAGACAAAATCTAATCAAGGCAAGGTCCAAAATACTCAAAAGTTTTTGTCAAACCACATTTTATCATGATTTATTAGCTTAAGTTTTGTGGCATGAAAATCAGGGTGTGACAGACCTACCCCCCTTACAAGAATCTCGTCCCCGAGATTCCCAGACTAGGCGCGGAAAGGGATACAGAAACTTGGATCTGGGGTAGTCTTCAAATCCTCATGTTGCTTCTGCTTCCGTGTAGTGCTCCATTGTATCCTTGGAGTGCTTGAGGGTGTGGCTTCGCGTATGACGTTCTTCTTGATCCAGGTTGCTAATGGGTGGCTCGCGGTAGGTTAGATTGGGTTGGGGGTCGATGGCTCGATGATCGATGCCCTCGTAGAGGCCGGGCTAGTTAGGAAGTCGAAAACACTTCCGGAGTTGTGTCATGTGGAAACATGTTGTGCATAGTGGGTAACTCATGTGGTAACTCAGGTGGTAACTCCAGATGGTAACTGTCTTCTCTTCGTTTCGTAGCAATCTCAGAGGGGGTTGTTAAATCTTGGTGTGAGCTTCCTTTTGACATGGAAATGCTCGGTTTCTTTAATAGGAGTGGTTTGCAGATACGCGCGGTCTTCGATGGGGAAGTTCACTTCTTGACGATGGTCGTTGGTATAGTTCTTCCTCGTTGACATGGCGGTCTTTAGATGTTCCCTAACCAGCTGAACAACTCTTCTTCCGTCTTCAGGTGCACACGCATGTCCTCAATTAAAGATGATAACTAACTTGCCTAAGTACTCTATGAAGCCTATGGGGTACGTAGAGTGGGCTGAGGCATTGGTGGTGGTCACGGTGGAGTATTGGCCAAGGTCTTCTCGACCCTGATTCAAGGCCCAAGGTCAGGACCCAACCATGTTGTGGCTTGGTAGGGCTTAAGGGTTTCAGGGATTCTAGTGTGCGAGCGAACGTTTGTCACCTTATCCTTAAGCACGGTTACTGAGATGCCAATTGTCCTATCTAGTCCTTTAAACAAATAACCTTATACCACCGAAAGCATCAACTCTTGTAGGTCAGCTCCAATCATCACTCATGCTATTATTATTCTCAGGACTTCTGAGAGGAGGTTTAACAGGATCATATATGTCTACAATCCCCAAACTCATATGTATGTCTACCCCTAAAAATCCATGGGTAGAACATACAAGCTACTAGCTTGAACGTGACAATCCAAGTGCTCAGCCTACTCTTCCAAGGTCTAAGGCATTTCTACCCTAAGGAAACACGTTGTATGACACTCCAAGATCTTGTTTCCTTCTTATGAATCAACTCCAAAAGCCCATTAACTACATAATTCATTAATTCTACCAATCCAATGTCTATGGTGTTCCACATGATCTTCTTATGTCATACAATCCCAAATGCTAGAAAGGGCTACCCCTACTATAGTCACTCCACCAATTTCCATTATCATGGTTAAGTAAACTCCAAGGTCAGGCGTATATAGATCCCTAAATAAACTCCAACAATTAGTCCAATCTCCTAGTTTATCGTCCACCGAGAAACATGGTCTCATGATCAAGATCTTCAGTCTAAATCCAATTTACTCCGAACCATGTAGACTCACTCAACACCTTTACCCCACTAGGATCACCTATTAATCCAAATCTCATGTCCTACGAGAATTCATACACTTTTCCCCAAGTCATTTTCGTATTGTCAACAACCTCCTATTGATATTATCTGATCAAGTCAAAATCGCATTCCTCCAAGAATCTCAGCTTGTGATCTTAATTGTCCTACAAAGTTCCAGTTTACTCCAGGGTGATCAAAGTTACACTACTCTATTAACACGATCCCTCCAAGTTCATATACCAATATGAAAGCCTCATAATCCACAAAATAGTCTCAGATAAATCCTCAAGGTCACTTATATAAACTCATCAAGTCATTTGCCCTCTATTCCTATATCCTCAATTTGTCTTCCCTATGGCATCGTCAGTTCTTGTGCGATATTAGGACGACAACGTACTCATTCACTATGTCTACTAGTTCCATAATGAACCCAGTGATAAGCAAGGTTATGGAGGGTTAACAGGTTCTCTTGCAATTCTGTGGGTTAAGCACATGGTTAAGGATTCGAGCTGGGGTATCTTACGAAGTCTCGAAGGGTCTAGGAATGGGTCTCTAATCTTGAGGGGCAACCATAACTCTACGGGGTAGCACTCGGTCATGGAGGTTGTAGCAAAAGTCTCCATTGCTAGTTGGCTGCCGAGGTGGAATTCATGGTGCATCTTGTCTTGCTAGCATTTAGCTGATGGGAGAGATGAGAGGGAGAAGTAGCATAGAGGAGGGGAGTGCCTAAAGGGGTTCTATAGTGCAAGTGCAGACAAACAGGTTCAAAAAGGGCCAAACAAAAGAAATAACGTAAGGAAGGTGATATAGTCACGTACTTATTGCCTTGGCAAAAGTGCGACCTATATCAAAACACAACCAATAAAACAAGCAACACACAATCATGGTTCTATTCGAACCATCATATGGACTTGACTGCGTATAGGGGGTACACGACTCATCCTACCCTAGGGGTTCTCGGACTAAGTAGTCGTGCTTGCTCTGTGCCTCGTGCAGTCTCCTGGGTTTCCCTCAGGTGTTGCTACGTCTCTTGTAGTTGTTTGATGAAACAATCCGGGTTGAGCCTGAAGATTCTTCAACAACTTCTCGTCTATTGAAGTGGTGGGGTGAAGGTGGCTTCTTGGTGCAGGTATTGACTCGGTCTTCCGTTGTCTTCTTAATCATGACGATCCCTTTTGCCTCCTAAGGCGTCGACGGTACCAGGTAGGCAATCCTTATGCAATGATATCATCAAGGCATAGTAGAGGTCCAACATGTCGGCTTCATTGATGACAACATTGACACCAAGGGCGGGGGATGAAGAGAATCGTCTTCCTGCTTACTCTAGTGAGGCGGACCTAATGGTGAGGTTCTCATCCACCGGTGGTTGCCGATACAACAACGGTAAGGACATGGTTGCTCTTTTAGCGATGTATATCATGACCTTGCATATCTTATGCCCTAATCATCGTAGGCCAAGGTTGCATTATCCTGGGGCAAATTCAAAGGTATCACCATCCTCTGGGTCTTCATGTCCTCATTCCTCGAAGACGTATCTTCTGTTGGCATCGTCTTGCTGTGGTGTCGCCAATCTTGTGTTCAGAAGAGGTGGGTGAGTGTTTGGCAAGGTGTACTCCTGGTAGGTTATTTACAAGGATTACAAGGAATCCTGTGGTCAGGGGCACATGGGTAGTAGCGACCAAAAGTTTTGAAGGGGAAGAGGTCAATAAGGAAAATATACCTTAGTCTTCGAAAAACTGAGAAGGGAAGAGAAGTATAGATAGTTTTGAAAACTAGTAATAGTTTTGGAGATAGTTTTACCCTAACTAACGACCATGCTAACTAAGGCTTCCTACAGTCAGGATGGCTCTGATACCAGCTCTGTGGGGACCCCGACTCATAAGTCGTGATCACCGAATGCACATGTACAATGATCCCAGAGATCAATGCTCACTGAACACACAGAAGCTGAATAACATGAGTCTTACATCCATACATACCATCTTACATAAATTATGACCATTATGGTCAAGTCTTGAGTATAACTTCACAGCGGAAATCTTCGTCGACAACTTGGACCCATGCCATCTGCCTTAACCCTACAGGCATTCTGACTAGGAAGCATCCTAGCTCGCATGTTTGTCACCAAGGTACTCTTCATTATATCCTGTTCTTTCATGCCTGGCCAATAAAATAACCAGTGACAAGCCAATGAGTACTTTGAATGTACTCGCAAGCAACCCATGTTTTGGTTCAAGATACAAAAATGCATGATATAGGTAAATTTTTGCGGAAAGCTAGTTTTGAGTGCAATGACATGTTCAACAACTCGTAAGACATGCATCAGGAGAATTCAAGTAACCAAGAGGACCGTTACAGATATCAACATAAAGGGAGTGGGCTCCAACCCAACTCAATCATGTCAAGTCCTTTGACTTGACCCAAGTAGTTCTCCCCACTTATCCAAACACACACTGGTTTGTAAACATGTGGACGTAGCCCAAGAGTGGTTACCCAACTGTCCTTGACCGTGGACACGGCTATTCGAATAGTTTTACACTCTGCAGAGGTTGCACACTTTACCCACAAGATCCGGGGAACTTCCGTGTCATCCATTACCCGCGGTACCTCAAGTACCCGGGGTAAGCACCCGATCACTATATTTCCCTAGACGACACTAACAAGGAGTCCACTCGTTGTTCCGTATCCTCATGATGTACATCATACGAGACTCACTCGAGATCGTAACATCCGAGAGGGGACACAACGATGTATCCGGTGCCCTGTGAAAATAGTCATGGCCACCCTACCTGGCACGACCCCGTCCCGAGAGAGAGCACCAACTCTCCCCCGTCACTAGTAATGCAGGCTCCAAGCTAGTATCGGCCTAGGTAATCAATAATGCCCTTTCCCATATAAGGGTAGAGTGGTTGCGCATGTAAGGTTGGAATAACGGTCGCAACTTAAACCAATCCGTTTTTGAAAGCAACACACACACTTGCCTTGGTACACCACTTCGTCATTAAGCAGTTACCCATCTCATTACCTCCCTCAGGCATAAGTGGCACCCGACGGGGTTTTCAAAAAGTCCTTTGAAAATACTTTGTCTCCATCACCATGCATATTCCCGTCCCTTTTTGCGTAGCAACTACTTAGAATCCTATCTACTCCCACCGGCATAACCCTCATAAGGAGGTAGGGTCATGCACAATGCAAGTATCAACGAGGAAGTAACAGAGGCAACCCCTCAAAGTGGTTACCACCTCATCATGATTTCGTTGCAACAACAATATGGTGCTATATGACATGCATAAAAAGGGTTTCATAGACATGGTCAAAGGGTTGCTTGCCTGTTTTAACAAAGTCTTCAAGGTCTTCAAATATCTCTGGTCCAACTCCAAGCATTTCGTCTACTTCGTCAACTATCGTCGAAAGCAACCATAATAAGCAACATAACAAGGGAGGAAATAAAAGTGCTCTAAAAATATTAATTTGACTTTTCTAGGACATCTCTGGTTATATGAAAAATAACCAGAGTGGTTTCATTGTAATTGGGTCTGTGGATATTTCTGAACATTTTGATATGATGGAATCAAGGGGTTTATGGGTTTGCAAGAAGTGTATAGAAATATATTTTTGAAAAATGAGCAAAGGCACCCATTTAACAAACCATGATTTTAGAAGCATCTAGGAGTTGGTTTCACTGGATTTGGAGTTCAAATGAATATTCTATGGATTTGCAAAGTTGACAAACATGAAGAAATGGCTCATTATTTTGTGGGGTACAGAAAGTATTAAGCAAAATGTTCATAAACTAAGTTATGAACTTAGAAACATCTAGGAATTTGAATCATGGCATTTGGATCAAATTTGAGCTCTCTGTGATTTTCTAAAGTTCATCACAGAAATGGAAAATGGGATTTTGATAAATATTTCTGAGGAGAAAGTTTCTGGAAAAATGTGCAAATAGCACCATGTGATAGATCATGATTTGTGGATCTCCTAGAAATTTGAATCATCAAATTTGGATATCATTTGAATTATTTGTGGATTTTACAAGTTTACAAAAAAAAGAAAAAGAAAAAGGTTTTTACCCAAACGGGCTGGACCTTGGCGGCAACAGCGTGCATTGGGCGAGGCTTAATGGCAGGGCGCCACTGGGCCGGCCCAGCAGCTCAGCCGCGCGCGCTGGGGGGTGACGTCGGAGGTGGCTCCGTGGAATACGCCTTTGTGTGGGAAAGGCGGAATTTCTGATGTCCGTCTCCACTTAAATGGGCGGGGCCCGCCCACCGGGTCGCTGACGAGCGGGGCCCGAGGCTCAGGCCGTCTCCTACCTCCCGCTCGAATAGAGCAGAGGCAGGGGAGGCGAGGCTGAGCGGCGCTGGCACTCTCCCGGGCGGCACAGGCCACCTTCGGCCGCGCCCGGCACACCGGAGGACTCAGCGCGCCGTGGCGCACCCATCCATGTGCTGCATGCCCACGGGGGAGCCCGGAAAGAGGAGGGCTTCGGGTGCGGCAGACCGGGGCTGACGGCGGGTTCGGCAAGGCGAGGAAGGCACGAGGAGGAGGGGATGGAGCACGGGGGGAGTTGGCGGTGGTGATGAGAGGGTGTGGGTGTGTTCATGGGGATGAGAGAGGGGTCGAGGCCCATGAATTTAAGCGGCGGCCGGCGGCTCGGCTCCGGCCATGGACGGGGTTGGAAGGCGCGAGGAGGGGAGTGGGTTGGTCCAGGGGATGCACAGGAGGGTGAGAGGGCCAAAGGAGTAGAGAGGGGGCTCGGGGTGGCCTTAAGTAGCTGACCAGCGGCTCACCGTGGACGCGGCGCACGGGTGGCCGCAGCAACGGCACGGGAGGCCAGGAGAGAGTGCGAGGACTTATCTACGGTGTTAGTGGGGGTGGAGTAGGGCGTCAGGAAGAGATAGGAGGAGCGGGGAAAGCTCCGGGTGGAGCCACGAGCTCGCACGGCATTGGCGGGCTCGGGCAGCTCTGGGCACGCGCGGCGTGGGAAAGACAGAGGGGGAAAGAAGGGGGGCAGCGCGGTGGCGTGTTGCGGACGTCGAGGCACCTCGACTGGCGCAAGGGGGAGGCTCGAGGTGGTCGGGGGATGCGGCGTCAACGGTCGCCTGCTCTGCCTCGTGCTCCAGAACGCGTCTTTGGCCGGCATCCACGGCTTTTCCGCGCGCACTCGCGCGTCCACTTGTGTCCAGTGGCTGCAGGAAGAATAAACAAGGCGGGAGGAGGCCTCGGATGCTCTGGGACCTGGCAGGAGTGAGAGAGAGGTAAGAAAATGGGAGAAATGCAGTTGTCCAGAGAAGAAAAATGGGGTTCTACCCCCCCTTAATCATGGCTCCTCGGGCAGGGAAAGATGCAGGGGGTTAGAGGAGGACCAGATGAGGCTGTGGGAAAAAGTTGAGATCATGGAGATTTGTGGAAATGTACAAAACATGCATTTTAAGTTTCTGCCAGAAGGTGTTTGATGTAGGTTTGGGAAAGCAAATGGACTTCCCTTGTCATGAGGCTTGACAGGGTCAAATGGCATGAGAAAATAAGAGGTTCCACCAAGATTGAGTTCATTTGAGAAAAGTTGCCAATGCAACTTTTGTAAACCCTAGAAATCAACAGAAATGGACTTTCCAAGATTTACTTATGCAAATCAATTCTCCTTGATGCACCACTTGGTGTAGTGTCATCATTTGAGGATTTGAACATGTCCACAAAAATTCAGATCAAAAGGGCACACTTGGCAATGTAGAGTTGTTCAAACTTGGATCTGGACAGAGAGGGTTTTGGGACACTTTTGTGAACCAAAGTTATTTTTATTGATATGAAACTTTGCAAGATCATCACATTATGAATATGTGACTTGCTAGAATTTTCCTGGATTTATATGAAAATATTTCTTATAGAAATATTTCAAATATTTGAAATGAGCTGAAATAGTTCTGGAGGGTTTTGTCCAATATTTTGATCATGACCATGTGTTGAAACTCATATATATGGACAATATATGTCCACTGAGCTTCCCTGATTTTTCTCAAATATTTTTGAAGCTTTAAAATAATTTTGACCTATTAAAGGCCATTTCTGGACTAAAGAAAAATCCTTTAAATAAAATAGGAAAATAACTTTTAAAATTATATTTTTGTGGTTTCTGGGTGTCCTATATCTAATAGGAGTCAAATATATTTTTGGAAAGATTTTTACTGCCCTGAATTAAGTACTTGCAGTACAAACCTCAATTTAGGGGTTTTTGGAAAACTAATTTTTGAAAATACTATTTGGCCAAATTATTTTTGAAATAAATTAATTTTTATGTCCTATACACATGGCATGATCATTGGTTTGAGGGTTTGGAGCAAGGAGATGAAGTATAGGAGTTGGAGGATTTATTTGATTTTTAGAGCACTTGCAAACAACAGACAAAATCCAATCAAGGCAAGGTCCAAAATACTCAAAAGTTTTTGTCAAACCACATTTTATCATGATTTATTAGCTTAAGTGTTGTGGCATGAAAACAGGGTGTGACACTTCCACGCCAAGGAGAGTCCCATCCGGACACGGGTGTAGTCTTCGGTCTTCATATCTTCACAGCTCATCAGTCCGGCCCATGGCTAATAGGCCGGACGCCCGAGGACCCCTTAGTCCAGGACTCCCTCAATGGTAGTGAATATAAAGGGAGCAAGCCATAAGCTTTATGAGTATAGTGACCATGCCATGGCGGATTTGAAGATGCAAACCGGACAAAGCTACTTCGCAACCAATGTTTGCTTCCAACTAGCAACTACGATTTGGTACGAACAAGAAAAGTATAGTAAACAATTTACGATCTATTTCGGGTGAGATCAATAGCTTAAGCACATATGGAAGAGTACCACCTCTCTTGCAACGCCGTGTAGGCCCCTGCTGGCATGTTGAGGGTGCTACGGTTGCGATCACTATCGGCGGCGGGGGAGAAGACTTTAGACGGCAGACGGTCGGGTCAGGGATAAATCCTATTGTCATGGATGAGGCGGTCATAGGAGCGGCAACGGCAAGGTGGATGACGGCGCCGATGAAGCGAGAGGACATGATGAAAGGATCCTGGTCCGGCGCCATGGATGAGAGATGTCCATCACTTGAAGTGGACGACGGGGTAGGGGTAGCGGCTCTGGCAAGGTGGAGATGGGGTGGTGGATGAAGGAGGCTGGCCGTAGTGGGGAGGTTGTCGTGGGAAATGGAGGGGGAGGGGGATCTCAAACTTTGGGACGCCCTTGTCTGAAATGTGGGAAATTTATTAACTTATCCCCCTTTAAAAATTTCGGACATCACGTCGGTTGCGGATAGGACGATAATCTCGCATCTCCCAAATATTTTTCGGTAACGATTTCGGGCGAGGAGAGGGTGTTTTTCCGCCCACGGTTGGCGCCTATGGTGTATGAATGGGGCTAATAGGTAGGGCGGTTGTGTCACGTCCGAGGGAAGTTACACATATGCCCCTATTGAAAATATTTGCCTACATCGATTTCGGATGAGGAGAGTTTGTTTTGCCGCCCACCATGTATGAATGGGGAAATGGAGGGAGAGACACATGTCTTTCAGATGATCTTGAATCAAATGTGTTTTGCCACCCACATTTGGCGCCCATCGTGTCTGAATGGGCTCAGAGGCAGTTGTGTCACGTCTGATTGAAGTTACTAGTCTACCCCTATCGACAACGCGTAAATCCTGTCGATAAGGATGTCAAGTGTCAGGGGTAGACAGTAATTTCCACCTCGCAAACACTTGCTTCGGGCAGCCCACAAATGATAGTGGGTCTTTAGCCGCTTCGTTCAAAACTTGGGAGAATTACCATTCACGTTTGCCCTGGGCCCTGGCAACTAAATTCAAATCCAATTTGTATTCGATTACGAATATCCATAGGTAATTCTACGTTTTGTTATTTATTTCTTGAAAACCATAATAAAGATTTATTCCACCTTTATATATTACGTTTGCCCTGGGAGCACCTCTGCGATTGTTACTGCCGGATCAGCCGGATGTGTACCTCAGACTGGGTGAAGCCGAAAGCTAGCGTTCTTAAGGGAATATTCGGTCGGTGACCTAAAAGATGATCTTTTAACTATTTATATGCCCCCAGATGCTTTTTCCCGCGTCTTTTTTGGAGAATGGGCATGCACTTTAGGGCATGCCTCCCAGGGAAAGGAACCCCTAACGGAACTATTCTCCCTGGAAGATGTTTCTTACCAACCATGTAATATAACATAACTAGTCGGGCACTTGTCTGTTCACGCACTAATGACCCCTACGCCTGGTCTCCATGCATTCCCCGGTTCTTATATAACCGCATGGGAATTCGGACACACTCCGGACCGTCAGGTCCCGACACTGAAGCGAAAAGGTCGGCCATGACAAACGATCTACAATCCGGCTAGAAGGCATTATAAATGTCAATTAAATTACATAGTCATTCTGACTGATTGTATTCCTCTTCAATACCATCTAACAGACTGTCTAATTTACAGTCCTGCTGGGAATACTTTGCGGCCAATTCTACTTGGCCGTATACTAAGCTTACAAGGATCTCCTTCCCATCGGGCCCCACGGGACCGACCTCGACCATGTGGTTGGGGTCAGCCTTTGTGTACCGCGTCTTTACCATGGCCCAGGCCTCCCTAGCGCCTTGACGGCAGGCCGATATCTTCCACAATCGGAAGCGCCACCGTGCTCCCTTTAGCTTCTCCGCAAGCTCTCCAAGACCTTCGGGCATGTAGATGGATGGCCACAAGGCCTGGGCGATGCCTTGCATCGCCTGCCGAACTCGCTCGAGCAGTTGCGAGAGCTCGGGAAGAAGGTCACCCGTAGAACCAGGCATCTCCTCTGTAGGACGACCTGTTAGCACACCTACAGACATTACTCTGTTAGTTGACTTCCCCGCCGAACTTTTTCAAAGGTTCGTTCAAGCACTTACTAAATATGCTGCGCCGAAGCTGCTGATTCTCCTTAACAGAGTCCAATAGCTGGGCACGAACATCCTTCAGTTCAACGCCCAGCTTGGTGTTGGCATCTTGGAGATCGTTCTTCTCCCACCTCACCTTTGTCAGCACCTTCTCACCAGCCTTCAGCTAGCGTAGGAGGTGTTTCCTTTCCGGATTCAATCCGGCGCCATCTGCAATTTGATTTGTCAGATTCGCAACCACGCCGCACTTCGCAAAATGCTTATCTTTCAAAGTGTATATTACCAGAGGGGGTCTCCTTGGGCTCCCCTGCCGCGGCTAGTGCGGCCTCAAGTTGGGCTTTGCACTCTTCCAGCTCCTAGGACAGTAGGGAATTCTTTTCTATAAGAACCTGCATAACAAATGATCCTTAAATCAGTTATTCTAACTGTTTCAAGTCTCGGAGGCTACTGGTATATATATATAATTACCAAAATTTTCTTACCCGTATGTCTTTTACATATTGCTCCGTGGCTCTGGCTAGACCATTTTGAGTGGCACGGAGGTACGCATCTCCCAACTTGAAGGCATCTAATGCCTCCTGGGAGAAACAAGCGTCGCGAAAAATTGTCTGGCGACGCCTGTGGTTCATGGCACTCTCCACCTCAGAGTTGGTGGCAGACAACCTGTCCACATCCTCCGTCGGAGGAGCGTCCGGTGCGCGCCTTGTGTTTGCCTCCGCCTCTGGACCAGGCTTTCGAGCCTGGCTGATGGAGGCGCGATTGGCAGCCTCTCCGAATATAGTCCGGCGATGTCTCTTTGTCCTGAAGAGAGCACGAGTGTTAATATGCCTTAAAGGTATAACACCTGGGATAAGGAGGCGCGCCATACCTTTGCGCTGACGCCTCAGTCCGGACTGCACCTCTTTTCTGCCCACGGGGCCCTGCGGCCCCTCGTTGGCTTGTCGCCGCAGGTTCGGCCTCTCGTCTCAGAAACCACCCCTGCAAAGCTCGGTTGTAATCAGGAAACTGAAAACACGAGAGGGCGGACCCCTATTCGGGGTACTGGGACTTCGATCTAAGTTACCTGGGAGGCCAGGATTAGCCCTGGGTAATCGGTCGTAATGGCCACCAAGGCGTTGTCCTTGCTCAATTGATGGAACACTCCATCAATCAGCTCCACAGATATGTCCGGATCCTCTTGAGAGGCCGGGTCGAGGGACAGTCCTGGGTCCTCGGGTTGTGGAGGAGGGCTGTTTATTTCTTTAACAGCCTGGCGCAGTTCCTGCGTTGAAGTCCCTAGACTGAATATTTAACGATGGGGATATAAAACGGATGGGCAAGATGCGACCACTTACCCAGCTTGGAGGATTGTACATAGAAAATCCACCCTTCGGGTCGACGCAGAGAAAATCCTCCTCTTCTCCCTTGTATAAAGCGGACAAGGTCTTTGTTAGAGCTGCAGCCGAATCCGGCCTCTTACGGCCGTAGCGGGTGGCGTCATCCTCCCTATTGAAGTCCCACATGGGGTGGCCTCTATACTGTAGCGGTTGCACCCCTTGCATGATGCATGCGGCCATGACCCCGATCATGGTCAGTCCGGAATGAGCTAACAATCTTATCCGGCCCATCAGGTAAATAATGTCCTTGTCACATTCCCTGTGAGGGCTCCGTGGACGCCAACTTAGGCGCTTCTTTAGTGGGGCACTGTCGAACTCAGGGAGGCCGATCCGGACAGGATCCGGCAGCAGGACGTCCTCTATGTAAAACCATTCCGAAGGCCAGTCCTCGGATGCCTTCTTTGGGGTTCCGGATAGATATCCGGTCCCGGCGATGTGCCACACTTCGGCTCCACCCACTTGATATATTGACCCCTTCTTAGAACGGGGCACGAGGCAGAATAGCTCTTTCCACAGCCCGAAATGAGCCTCAACACCCAAAAACAGCTCGCAGAGGGCTACGAAGCCCGCGACATGCAATACGGAGGCAGGTGTAAGATTGTGTAGCTGGAGGCCATAGAACTCTAGGAGCCCCAGAGAAACAGATGGACTGGAAATCCGAGCCCTCTTATTAAATAAGGGACAAGGCATACCCGCTCTCCTTTGGAGGGATTAGGGGCACTCTCCGCTTGCTCTCCTCCATTATAGATGGCAAGACCGGCTCGAACCGGGACCATATAGGCCGGGGGGAGAAATCCCTTGGTCTGGAGCATCACTAGCTCACTATGCGAGATGGAGCATCTCTCCCAATATCTAGGCTTAGGGCTGGAAGGGCGAAGGGAGGAGTTGCGACGGCTGGCCATGGTGGAATGGACCTTTGTCGGATGCGCTCTGATGAACACTCGCGAAGGGGAGAACGTGTGGTATGGATCTAAATCCTCGTCCCCTTAAATGGGCAGCTCATTTACGCAGCTAGGGGTGTGGATGTAAAAACACTCAGACTTTTCATATTCGTTTAACACGTGGGAGATGGCCATTATTGGGTGTAGAAGCCAAGGAGCGCAACATTTACAAGAAATCGGACTTTATTCGACAGGTACATGGAATTCGGAAGAGAACCCTCCTTGCAATGCCGAAGACAATCTGCGCGCCGGACTCATCGTCATTGAAGCCTGGTTCGGGGGCTACTGAGGGAGTCCTGGATTAGGGGGTGTTCGGATAGCCGGACTATACCTTCAGCCGGACTCCTGGACTATGAAGATACAAGATTGAAGACTTCGTCCCGTGTCCGGAAGGGACTTTCCTTGGCATGGAAGGCAAGCTTGGCGATACGGATATGTAGATCTCCTACCATTGTAACCGACTTTGTGTAACCCTAACCCTATCCGGTGTCTATATAAAACGGAGCGTTTTAGTCTGTAGGACAACATACAGAACAACAATCATACCATAGGCTAGCTTCTAGGGTTTAGCCTCTCCGATCTCGTAGTAGATCTACTCTTGTACTACCCATATCATCAATATTAATCAAGCAGGACGTAGGGTTTTACCTCCATCAAGAGGGCCCAAACCTGGGTAAAACTTCATGTCCCTTACCTCCTATTACCATCCGGCCTAGACGCACAGTTCGGGACCCCCTACCTGAGATCTGCCGGTTTTGACACCGACAATTATGATTTAGAAATGCCGTGATATTCGAATTCAGTAGGTTGGATACACTTTGAGTCAAACATTTATTTCATCCAATACAATATGCTCACACGAAAAACAGTTCACGTTATGTCAATCATACAAGTACGGAGGATTACTTCACCTAAAAAAATTGGATCATTAGAACACATGGACAACATAGGGGTCTTACAACATAATCAATTCAAAGACATGACACAACATGCAAGTGCAATAATCTAATGACAATTTAAACTGGTATCTAAAGAAGAACTGTGATTACCCTGGGCTTCAGATAGCAGAAACAACAGGATCTCCTCCGTCTTCAAAGGCAACATTCTTACTTCCTCCAATTCTTGGGTTGCTTGCATAATGCATGCCGCTAATTGATTAAATTCAAGCCTCAAGATCAAGATTACCTCATTCATGGCAGCCACACCATCTCTTTCTGCCTCTGGGAGAGCCTCAAGAACTATAATATATGTGCTCAGACTGTTCTTCGATGGTGTTGCCTCTGAACTGCTACCATCTGGTAACATGGATGGCGCACTGCTTCCACAAATAGATTCTGGGGTTGTACATTGTGTCCTAGTGTGAACGGCATCCTGAAAGGTTTCTGTAGGGTCGAAAGTATGTCTAGAGGGGGGTGATTAGACTACTTGACCAAATACAAATCTAGCTTTTTCCCAACTTTAAGTCTTGGCAGATTTTAGCAACTTAGCACTAGTCAAGTAAACAACCTACACATGCAAGTCTAAGAGTATAGCAGCGGAATGTAAAACATTGCACATGAAGGTAAATGGAGGAGTTTGGAGTGAGCAAACGCAATGTATACACGGAGATTTTTGGCGTGGTTCCGATAGGTGGTGCTATCATTGATGGAGACTTCAACCCACGAAGGGTAACGGTTGCACGAGTCCATGGAGGGCTCCACCCACGAAGGGTCCACGAAGAAGCAACCTTGTTTATCCCACCATGGCCATTGCCCACGAAGGACTTGAATCACTAGGGTTGATCTTCACGTAGTAGGCGATCTCCTTGCCCATAAAAACTCCTTGGTTCAACTCCACAATCTTGACGGAGGATCCCAAGTGACACCTAACCAATCTAGGAGACACCACTCTCCAAAAGGTAATAGATGGTGTGTTGATGATGAACTCCTTGCTCTTGTGCTTCAAATGATAGTCTCCTGAACACTCAACTCTCTCTCACTGATTTGGATTTGGTGGAAAGATGATTTGAGTGGAGTGAAACTTGGAGATGGCTAGAGATCAAGATTTATGTGGTTGGAGTGGAATATATTGATCTCAACACAAGTGTAGGTGGTTCTCTCTCAGAAAATGTAAGTTGGAAGTGTAGGCATGTTCTGATGGCTCTCTTCATTAACGAAGTGTTGGTGGAGGGGTATATATAGCCTCCACACAAAATCTAACCGTTACACACAATTTACCAAACTCGGTGGGACCGAATAATGAAACTTGGTGGGACCGATTCAGTTCAAAATGTGAATGTTAGGATTTTCGGTGGGACCGACACGTCAACTCGATGGGACCAATTTCATTAGGTTTATGGCATATCGTAATCTCGGTGAGGCCGATTACACAAACTCAGTGGGACCGATTTTGGTAATAAGCTAACCAGACAGTTGGTCAGGCAAACTTGGTGGGACCGATTTGCTCATCACGGTTGGACCGAAACGTTACGAAGGGGAAACAGAGAGTTTGCATTTGCGAACTCGGTGGGACCGATCGCTCATTTTTCTAGTAGTGACATGCGGACCCGCCCCAGCTCCTTCCCTGTATACATATATGTCGTGACTCTTTGCATAGCTCCCTAATGTATCATCATTCTCAATCTCGCACTTGTTCTCTACACCATCTATTCTAGCTCTCTCATGAAGTCCCTATCACACACATGATGACTCACTTCCCTTGCGTCTTAGTACATAGGCCAATTTCAAACAACATCAACATTGTCTCCCTATCTATACGCCACTTATGGACACAAACGACCCTCTCCCCCCCCCCTCTCTCTTCCTCTCTCTCTCTCTCTCTCCATCGCTAGCTCTCTCTCTCCCTCCCTCTAGCTCTCACACACCTCACCCACACACACTCGATATCTATTCCAAATAGTCTCCTCCCCACGCGCACCCATGCTATCCCGCTACTACACATGCCTTTGTCTCTCTTTGACACACATGTCACACCAGTCCCCCTTCCCTTGTACTAGGTTAACATCATTAGTGGCCTCTCTACTCCAATTACACACACTCCCTCTCACACACAAACGCGCGCACAAACACACACGGACACGCACAAACACCCATCTATCTGGATTCTTCTTTTAAGACACACACCCTTGCATATTCTCTCCAGCTCTAGGTATGTATATATCCCCCCTCTCTCTAGCTCAGATGCACACCCAAATTATCCTTCTCTCTAACTCACACATCTCTACCCATGTCCGCATGTGTATCTCACACACTCACTCTCTGATTATATCTATGTGTCTCCATGTTACACAACAAAGCCCCATGTACATGTCTCTCTCTATCCACCACACACATAGACACAAAGAATCTCTTATCATTGCCTCAGTCTCTAGACATATCACACATGCACTCTCTCTCTCTCTCGCAAACACGCTCAACAAGGGTTTCCCCGTGAATAAGTTACCGTCTATTCATCAACAGTCGTGGTTGTACGGAGAACATGAGACGTGAAAAAGAATAAATCTACACCTGTGTAGACCACCTAGTATGGCTACTAGGAGCAAGCCGAAAGCGCGCCACCGTCACCCCCTCCTTATTGGCGATGGGAAAACCTTTGTTTTACACAGTCGAGAAGTCATTGTGCAAGGTCGCGCATGCTGAGGCGTTGAATAGAATGTAGACCCTAGTTTACGGAAACAAGTATCGATAATACGTTTGTATCTCCATACTTATATTTCTTCTCTTATAAAAAACCGAGTTGGTGATGATGGTACACGTGCCATCTTGCAATATAGACCATCCGATCTATATCTGACAGATGGAAATTAAACTAAAAGATACCCGTACCTCTCTCCACATTTGCAGACAAGGCCATCCCTCATTCATCCTTATCTCCAACAACCTCATTGTTGAGCAATTAAAAAAGGAAGCCTCTGGAACAAACTGGCCTGGTGGCCGCTGCCGGCGTCGTCCATCCCCATGGCTCCGCTCAGTCCGACAACCAATCACCACCACGCCCCACTCCTCTTCACTTTATCTCCTCTTTCTCGAGATATCATTAGTTTTTACACATGGGATTACTCCCGCATGGGTCAATCACAACAAGTATTTTATAAAAAAATGCATCTTGATGTTCCATGCAATGCATGGACATCTTGCGAGTACTCCTACAGAAGACTAAGTTGGTGATGATGGTGTGCCTGCCATCCGTCATTTTTGACCATTAGATCTACATCTAACGACTGTGGGGTAAGTTGTTGTCTTTTCTCACCAACATCCCACTTGTCTACCAATTTGCAGAAAAATATGTAATTAGTATCTTAAAACCAACGACATCCCTCCCTCACCTCACTAAAACAGCCCAAGGAATATATTCTAATTGAAACATAATATATCTCTAGTGATATATGGATATCAAAATTAGAGTGTTTTGTATCAAGTTTGTGAATAAGTATTATTCTAATTATGATCCATTGCAACGCATGTGAGCATTGCTAGTATTTCCAACCATGCAAAAAAATGCTAGTATTTCCAAGTTTCGAGTTTTCCGTCAAGATATTATTCTCTCATGGTTGATATTTAGTTTCAATCACATACACATAGGCACTATGTAACTAGCCTTGCTTATTGGCTTCCAAAGCTTAACTTTCACTCCTACTTACAATATGTAGAGTATTTAACAATAACTACCACTTTCAACCAGCCCTAGGAAGAAACTATTGTACAAAAAATAGCAAAAACATACCCAAAATTTCTTAATCCACACCAAAAACTACTACCTACTGCTCATTAGGCTCATTTAAACCCATTTATGACAGGCTGGCCCACACGTCGGTGTTGACGAGGCAGCTTAAACCAACAGATTTTGTTTGACCGTTGACATGAGGGAGCCACATCTGACCTTCTATCTTGTTATTCCCCCTCAAATCATTATTTTTCCTGAACATTACATGAAACAGTACTGTTAAGTGTTCGTCGGTGGCGCCGGTGATGAGAGACTTGGCCATCGCTTCGCCAGACGGGCCAGACGCCACACTGGCGTCCACACGGGTTGGCAGGCTGGCCCGACTGTGACTCACGTGCAAGCAAGCCACCGCGTTGGCCTTCACTCGAGCCAGATGGCTGGCCATAGCGCGGCGCGCGCGAGCAAGCCACTGCACCGCCATGCCAATCTAGATAGCAAACCTTGTAGACAAGCAACTGGATGGAGCTATCTTGGCTAGCTAGTGGCCGCGAGCGTCGAACGGAACTGGCATCCGGGCTACCGCAAGATGGGATCCGCACCGCAAGTGGTTTTGAGCTTGCCTTTTGCCGATGGCGGTAGTTGCGTCCCATGGCCGAGGATGACTAGGTGGACGGGCCGGAGGTCGAAGGTCACTCGGGGATTTTTGTCCAGACTGACGTGTAGGTAGCCCAAGTCATAACGCCTAACTTGTCGGTTGAATAGAAAGCGTTGAATTAAGGGGCGAATGTCGGATCACGGGTTCCGGCAAAACCCTCAAGGTTCAAACACTGGGGTGCGCGCGAAGATCTCCCCCTACCGATCCACGTCCTAACTCAGCTAAGATCTTACGAACTAACTCGACGAACTCGCAACGCAAAGGACACAATATTTATACTGGTTCGGACCACCGTTGTGGTGTAATACCCTACTCCAGTAAGGTGTGGTGGATTGCCTCTTGGGCTGAGGATGAATAGTACAAGGGGAAGAACAGCCTCCTCGGGAGAGGTGTTCTTGTGCTTGGTGGATGTGGTTGTGGGTATGAACTTGTTCTGGTCTAAGATGAGGTCGCCCCCCTATCTACGGTGGTCGCTAGTCCTATTTTATCATGCCCTTGGTCCTCTTCCCAAATATTGAGCGGGAAGGGATCCCACAACGGACAATTTGAAGGGGGACAGCTAGTACAAGCTATCCTGACAAAAGCAGTCTTTGCCTGCCAAATGCTATGGTGGTGACGCCGTCTTGGGCTCCACGATGACCTCCATCCTGCCGTCCTGCTGGTCTTGGTCTCGTTGCACCAATATGGAAACCTTTGCTTGATGCCTCGGTACTTCGCGCTTGCGCCTGCTTCCTTAGCACCAAAGACGAAAGAAGGACACTGTGCACACTGGTGCCCGCATGTCCTTGGTCATCATGGCTCACGTCACTAGAACCTCACGAGGTTTGCCTGGCCTTGAACTCTCTGCCCCTCGCGAGCCAGCCTAGCGAGACCACTCCTGAGGAGGTCTTGTGTCACCCGCCTCGCAATGCTTGGCCCCTCGCGAGGGTCTTGAGTCTTTGCTGGTGAAGATGGGCCGTACAGGCCCGCTCATAGAGCCACGCCGTGGGCCGCAGGCAGGCAAGTCTGGGGACCCCCATTTCCAGAATGCCGACCGTAGCCCCCAGGCCCAAGGCACACTCGGGATTGTCTTCGAGGCGAAGCCAAAGGCCAAGTGCAGAGCACCGCGGGCCCCAATAGCCTGCAGTTTTGGTCGACGTGTGGCGGTTGATTGGACGTGGGCGTCTCCGCTTCACCACGCTGCCTCAGCAACTGCCTGACTGGACAAGTCCCTGCGGCATGCAAGGAAAACCATCATTACCTGTGATCCTGGGGGGTGCTGGTTGGCCTTCTCCTGGTATAAATGGGAGGGAGCGGAGCCCCTGTTGACCATCCTTCCTCTGCCTCTCCCGCTTCTTCTCCGCCGAGATGCCGCCGACGGGCCCTCGCGACCTTTGGCTGCAACATGCCGACTGCGACGTCCCAACGACCGGAGCGGACATTGGAGTTGTTGCCTCCGGGAAGATTTTCATGACCCGAGGCTGGGGCGAGATTACCCGGGTCTGCTGCGCGGAGGGCTCCCTCGTGATCCACTTCGAGTATGATGGTGCCTCTGTGCTGCTCTTCAAGGTCTTTGATGAGGAGGGTCGCCGCCTGGAGTGCTGCCCTGAAGGAGGTCACCAGGTCAGCGCAACAGCGGGCGCTGGTCCTGCAGCAGGCCTCGCCTGCAGCTCCTCCAGTGACAGCGGCGACTCCTAGTGGTCCGGCGACTCTCCCGAGCTCGTGGATTCTCCAGAGACGAGCGACGCTAGCTACGTGCCCCCGAGCTCCCACCGAGCCCGGAGTAGAGCTGCAGCGTTAGGCCGCCGTCGGCGCTGATCTGGATGAGGTTGGCACCGGCCTCGGGTGGCCCACTATTGATGATGGCGTCATCCACAGTGGCACGCGCAGTTAGGACTCCCTAGATTCTTGTCTTTTGTTCCCTACGAGGAATCAGGAAATGGACCCCGTTGGGGCTTGTAAGGCGTTTGTAGTGTCCTTTGTTGACATTATCCTTATCATGAAATCGTGCGTGTGCGTCCTCCGTTCCGGCTCGGTTTCCCCTTTCCATCCTCGCGATGGCGAGGTGCTCTACACCGACAGGTCCCGGTCCCCAGGCAGGCTTCAGCCGTCGCTGGTATGCCAGGTCGCGTGCCATGGTCAAGGCCGGGAGGTGAGCGGCCCGAGGTCCAGTAAGAGCCCCTGAGGCGCGATGCTCAGGAGGTCCCCTTTGGCCCGCAAGTGACCACCGAGAGGTAGGAGAGGGAGACTACGTCGCTGCAGCGGGGCTACACAAATGAGAACTCTGCGTTGTAGCGGTTGATTGAGCGCGAAACTTATCTTGGCAATCTGGGGTTGGTTCCTCGCGAGACGCCAGGCTTGAGCGTCGGCCGCTATTGAGTAGCTAGGTCAGACATGTGCGGGTCTCCCCTTCCTCCCCATGTTCTTCTTGGTGATCTACGTCCTCATGTCCCGGCCCTCGAGCGAGCTCAGCCGCCGCTAGTATGCCAGGTCGCATGCCATGGTCAAGGCCAGGGGGTGAGGGCAGGAGAGCCAATAAGAGCTTGTAACACCCACAATGTGGCTATATCTCCCACATGTCGGGGCACGACTTAGAGGCATAGCCGCATGGTAGGCTGTCGCAAGAGGGGTAATCTTTACACATCCCATGTACTGAATAAGAAAGGGATAAAGAGCCGACTTACAATCGCCACTTCACAAAATACATAAATAATCCATACATCATCCAAAGTGCAATCAAAGGTCCGACTACGGAACCAAAATAAAAAGGAAGGCCACCCCAAATGCTAGATCCACGATCGTCCCAACTAGGCTCCACTACTGATCATCAGGAAAGGAAACATAGTAACGGCCCGAATCCTCGTCGAACTCCCACTTGAGTTCGGTAGCGTCGCCTGCACTAGTATCGTCGGCACCTGCAACTGTCTGGAAGTACCTGTGAGTCAGGAGGACTCAGCAATCTCACACCCGCGAGATCAAGACTATTTAAGCTTATGGGTAGGAAAGGGGTAGTGAGGTGGAGCTGCAGCAAGCACTAGCTTATATGATGGCTAACATAAGCAAATGAGAGAGAGAAGAGAAGCAATGCATGGTTGAGATGCTATAAGTGATCAAGAAGTGACACTGAAGCTACTTATGTTCAAGCATAACACAAGACCGTGTTCTCTTCCCGGACTCCACCGAAAAGAGACCATTATGGCTACACACGCGGTTGATTCATTTTAATTAAGTTAAGTGTCAAGTTCTCTACAACTAGATATTAACAAATTCCAATCTGCCACATAACCGTGGGCATGACTCGAAAGTTTATACCCTGCAAGGGTGTCCCAACTTAGCCCATCACAAGCTCTCACGGTCAACGGAGGATATTCCTTCTCCCGGGAAGACCCGATCAGTCTTGGAATCCCGGTTACAAGACAATTCGACAATGGTAAAACAATACCAGCAAGACCACCTGACTGTGCTGACAAATCTCGATAGGAGCAGCACATATCTCGTTCTCAGGGCACACCAGATAATCTAAGCGTACAGGTACCAACATAACCCAAGTTCCCAAGGGACGGTCCCGCACGGTGCTCTAGTTTGGACCAACACTTAGAGGAGCACTGGCTCGGGGGTTTAAAATAAAGATGACCCTCGGGCTCACGAAAACCCAAGGGAAAAGTCTTAGGTGGCAAATGTTAGAACCAAGGTTGGGCCTTGCTAGAGGAGTTTTATTCAAAGCGAACTGTCAAGGGGTTCCCATAACACCCAACCGCGTAAGGAACGCAAAATCAAGGAACACAACACCGGTATGATGGAAACTAGGGCGGCAAGAGTGGAACAAAACACCAAGCATAAGGCTGAACCTTCCACCCTTTACCAAGTATATAGATGCATTAACGTAAATAAGAGATTATAGTGATATCCCAACAATATCCATGTTCCAACATGGAACAAACTTCATCTTCACCTGCAACTAGCAACGCTATAAGAGGGGCTGAGAAAAAGCGGTAACATAGCCAAACAACGGTTTGCAAGGAAGGTGGGTTAGAGGCTTGACATGGCAATATGGGAGGCATGATATAGCAAGTGATAGGTAGCGCGACATAGCAATAGAGCGAGCAACTAGCAAGTAAAGATAGAACTGATTTCGAGGGTATGGTCATCTTGCCTGCAAAGTTCTCAGAGTTGTCGAAAGTTTGATCCTCGTTAGCGTACTCAACAGGTTCCTTGGTCACGTACTCGTCTCCCGGCTCTACCCAAAGCAAGAACACAAGCAAAGGACCAATAATCAATCATGATGCAATGCACAAGCAACATGATGCAAAACATGGCATGATATGCAAGGCATGATATGCAATGCATATGCGTGCTTCGGAAGGGAAAGAAAGATCAAGGCATAAACTTTGCAAACCAAGTGTGACACTGGAAAGATGAGATGATTTCGGTTGAAATCGATATAAAGATCACCGGAAACGGATGCACGGTTTGCAAATGGCAGGCAAAACAAGAATGGCACAATTTTGTGGCTAACAGCACGATGCCACATAAAATGCAACAAGAAACTAACCTACTGCACTCCAACATAGCAACAAAACATATGGAAGTGATGTACAACAGATGCTTGACAAAACATGAACACTGAGCTACGGCTAAAATACACTAGAACCGGTTCAAACAAGCATGGCAAAAGTGCAAAAGATATCAGCATCACAGACTTAGTGAAAATACGAACATGTCAAAAACAACATCAGGAAGCAATGTTTAGAGCAAGAGAACAGCATTCTACAGGAACATATCATAGCAAACAAAGGCATGGCAAGATTCTACTAAAAGCATAGATCAAAAGTCTCTTACTGAATATGAGCCAAAAGGGCCCAAAAAATATGATGGCACCTATGTAAACATAGCAAGTTTTATTAACAGTTTCAGACTTTGCAGAAAAACAGAGCATGGCATAAACAGAATTATGATAGCAACTTTGCGAGCTCAGACCACTCACCACAAAGCATTGCATGATAATCTAAGCATATCAACAGCAATATGACATGTTCATTAAGCTAACCATGGCAAGAGCAAGTTCATAGGTTGCATGGATCACTAACAACAACCATGGCAAAATTGATTAACATGTTAACATTCTGTCAGGAACATTTTATAGCAAAAGTAGAGCAAGCACAAGACATCCTAAACAACTCTATAATTGAAAACAGGGGCACGGATGGATAGAGCATAACCACATATTCAAAAAATCCTTACTGAAGTAACTCAAAACAAGCATGGATCTAACTGTAGCATCAATTTACATGGCATCAAAATAACAGCAGGAAAAAGAACTTAGCAAAATCATAAGTCCCTGAAAACAGCAACATCACGAAGGCTAATTTGCATGATTGTGCTAGTCACCACATAGATCACAAAAATACAAGACAAGAACCTCTGTAAAGATGGCATGGTGTAGTTCAAAACTCATGTAGACCTCAAACTCATACGATGCATACATTAAATGTGACAAAAATGACAATTCACCATGATATGATAAGTAACAGTAGTTAACATTTTATAGCACTCTTGCATCAATGAAAATGGCATCATAATTAACATAAACATGCATGGAAATGCTACTGGCCTGAAGAGCTCATCGAGACGAACAATTCCACATATCATATGCGTCATTTGGAGCTACGGTCACCGAGATACGACATGATGAACAGGGGCATAAATCATTGCAGAAAAAGACTTAGTGAAATATACCCCTCGTGGAAGTCAACGGCATGGAGCGGTGCGGCACGAAGGGATCCGGGTCGGGGCGGCGTTTGTTTCGTCTCCCGGTGGATCTGGTCCACTCCGGCCCGGATCACGCCAGAGAAGTGGCCGGAGTTCGCGGAGCTCGCCGGAGAAGACGCCGGCGGGATGGGGCCGGCTGGATCCGGTGCGGCTCGTCGGGTCCGAAGGGCTGCGGCGGGCGCGGGCGATGGATGGCGGCCGGACGACGACGGGTGGCGGCGAAGCTTGAGGCCGGCGCTAGAGACAGGCGGCGGCGGGCGAGCGGCGCGCCGGCAGCGGGGAAGCGGCGAGCGAGGCGGCGGAAGGGCGGTGGGGCGCGCGCGGGAGGAGCCGGGCGGTGGCTCGGGCTCCGGGGGCCGGCAGCGGGCCTGGCGGGCGGGCGGCAGCGGGCGGTGGCGGAGGCCACGTGGCGCGCTGTGAGTGGTCGGGTGGCAGAGGCGGACGCGTCCGGCAGACGCATTCGGCGAACACGAACGTGTCCGACGGCGCTAGAGGAGCAGGGCTAGGGTTTAGACCGCGAGATTTTCGGAGGGGATCACATATTTATAGCTAGGAGGAGGTAGGAGTGTCAAAATGAGGTGTAGTTTTCGCCCACAGGATCATCATCCGATGACGGAGGACATGGATGAGGTTTGGATGGGTTATTGGGCCGTTTTGGAGGGGTGTTGGGCTGCAACACACAAGAGGATTTTGCAGTTACCTGGTTAAACGTTGGCGCATCAAACGGACTCCAAATGGAATGAAATTTGACAGGCGGTCTACCGGTGGTGTACCAAGACCACTTGATGAATCTCGGTCCATTCCGAGAACATTTAACACCCGCTCACGAAAAGAGACAAGAGGGGGGCGCCGGTGCATGCGGGAGTGTCGGATTGCAAAACGGACAACGGGAAAAATGCTCGGATGCATGAGACGAAGATGTATGCAAATGCGATGCACATGATGACATGATATGAAATGCATGACATGAACAAAAAGCAAAACGAAGACAAAACCAAACCATGAAGGGAATCTCATAACTTAATGCTGAAAATGGCAAGAGTCGGAGGTACAAATATGGCAAGTTACATCCGGGGTGTTACAGAGCTCCTGAGACGCGATGCTCAGGAGCCCCCCTTTCAACGCGCAAGCGAATCGCATGAGAGAAGTGGGAGAGTCCGCAGCACCGCCTGCCATAGCCTCCAGGAAGTTCCTACAAGTTAACGTGAGGGAGTGCCCGAGCCGCTGTGGTGATTGTTGATTCGCCTCCGGTAGGTGGGAGGGGACTCCCTACTATGGAGAACCCCCGGGGTGTGTACAGCCCCTCCCTGACACGTGGCTTGCACGGCAGGGCTAGACGAGGTGTGTCTAGGCACTCGTGAGCCAGCGCGGGACTCACGAGGCCCTACCTCAAGGCGGGTTGCGCCTGGTCTTGGTTCTTGTTTGCTATCTTGGTCCTGCGAGGTGGTTAGACAACTTGCGCCGAACGTATCTCCTGAGGTTATCGCGTGAGAAAGCCAAGCACCAACGGCCCATGGAGGTGACGTGAACAGGGCCGGCCTGCTAGACAGAGCTCGGCCGTTGGATTTATCAACGCTGCAGGGACGGGCCCGAGCACAGACGTTGTGCCTAATCCTCTCACGTGAAGGGTCCTGAAGAAAGACGATCGGCCCGCGTCTCCTACGATGGGGCTACAATCAAGCAGGTGATAGTCATAGATAGATTAAGCATGAAAGGCAACCTAGCTCAGGTAAATGCATAAACGATACGCGCCACTGGGTCCGGTCTGAGTGGCTTGGGGATGATGAAGCCCGAGGGGTGCCCCCAGCAAGGTAAGCTAAAGACATAAACAAGGAAATATACATGCCACAGGGATGGACCCACGCGGCCTAGGAATAATGCAGCCCCCTGGGCACTCCCAGCTAAATGAACTTGGAAAATGTCACCTAGTTCCATTGATGAAGGGGTGTTAGGTAGCTGAAGGTATGCGGCGAAGGGGTTTCCCGTCACGAGCCACCGAGGCCACTTGCGGTGCTTCCCTCCTGAGGTCCGGCACGGAGTTGCTATTTCTTCCTCTTGGGGACGACCTCCGAAAGGTACCGAGCTGCATTGTGGCCAGGGTCTTCGATTGACGCTACTTGGAAGGCGCGCTCAAGGGAGCACACCGCATCTCTTTCTTCGTAGGGGACTGTGATGATCCCGCCGCTTCCTGGCATCTTGAGGACATTGTAGTCGTGGTGCGTCACGGCCATGAACCTGGCGAGGGCCGGATACGCGAGGATGGCATTGTATGGCAGACAGATGTGGGTGACGTCGAAGTTGATGACCTCGGTGCGGTAGTTGTTACGCTGCCCGATGGTGACTGGGAGGCGGACCTGACCGATCGGCATGGTGGAGTCGTCGGTCACTCCTGAGAAAAGGCTTGGTGGGCTGAAGCTGATCATACGACACTTAGAGGCTGTCGAACTTCTCAACGGATAGGGCGTTGAGCCCTGCGCTGCCGTTGATGAGACTCTTGGTGACTTGCATGTTGCTGATGACGGGTGAACAAAGCATCGGGAGGACGCCGGCAGTAGCCGCGCACTTGAGCTGGTCTGCTGAGCTGAATGTGATGGCGCACTGGGACCACCTAAGCGGGCGCGTGGCCTCGAGCTTGGGGAGGACTGCGTTCACTTCCCGAGCAAACTGCTTGAAGATACGCTGTGAGGCTGGGGCTTGACCTCTACCCAAGATGCAGGTGATAGCACACGGCTCCTGGAAGCCCCCAGCCCCCTTGTCTTGGTGGTGGTTGTCATTCCTTCTTGGTGGTGGCGGCAGTGGGGGGACACCGGCATTGCCCTGAGGATGATCCTCACGAGGCTGATCCCTCCAGGCGCCCTCACGAGGCTGATCCCTCCAGGCGCCCTCGCGAGGCTGATCCTGCCAGTGGTCCTCATGAGGCCAATCGCGCCACTCCTGGTGCGGGCCACGGTCATCCCATCGTCCGCCACCATGTCCTCCTCCTCGGCCGTAGCCCCGGACGTTGCACTCGGGGCGTCGACCGAAGCATCCTTCACGAATGGCTCTGAGCTCTTGACAGTCGCTGGTGTTGTGGCTAGACAGGTTATGGAAGGCGCAGAACGGTCGGCTTCTCTTGGATGACTCGGGCTGGTCCCTGCCATGCTTTGTGTCCGGTTCCGCCGCGAGCATGGCTGCTCCCTTGCGCTTCACGTCTTTGGACTTGGCTTTCTTCTCCTCCGGGTCCATAGCTCGGAGCTCGTGGAGGGAGAGGCGCCCCTCCTCAGCTCTTGCGCACTTGGTCGCCAGGTTGAACAGCTCCAGAGATGTGCACAGCTCCTCGTGGATGGCGAGCTCCTCCTTCATCTTGACGCCGCAGACACCATCGGAAAACGCAGAGATGATAGCCTCGTCCGTCACCTTGGGGGTCTTGAGGCGAACGTTGTTGAAGCGCTGGATGTACTTCTGGAGGGTCTCTCCTGGTTGTTTCTTAATGCGGCGCAGGTCACCCACAGCCGATGGGCGGTCGCGAGTGCCCTGAAAGTTGGCGACAAAACGGTCGCGCATCTCGTCCCAGGAGGAGATCGAGCCTGGAGGCAGATTCAGGAGCGAGGATGTAACACCCTCGATGCGACTATAGCTCCCACGTGTCTAGGCACGACTTAGAGACATAATCGCATTGAAGGCATATGTCGCAAGTAAGGTAATCTTTACACATCCCATGTAATATAATAATAAAGGGGAGAGGACATAGTTGGCTTACAATCGCCACGTCAATCAAGGTACATAAATAACATTACATCATCCAAACACTCATGGCCCGACTACGGCACCAAAATAAAAGATAACCCAACGTGCGACATGGTCCCGATCACCCCCAACTGGGCACCACTACTGATCATCAGGAAAGGAAACATAATAATGTTGAGAGTCCTCGTCGAAATCCCACTTGAGCTCGAGCGTGTCACCTAGAGCGGAATCATCAGGCCCTGCATCTGGTGTAATAGTAATCTGTGAGCCACAGGGACTCAGCAATCTCGCACCCTCGCGATCAAGACTATTTAATCTTATAGGTAAGGCAAGGTAAAAGTATATGTGGAGCTGCAGCAAGCGACTAGCATATATGGTGGCTAACCTGTTCGCAAAAGAGAGCGAGAAGAGGAGGCAAAGCGCGAGCGAGAAACTAGAGATCAACCTGCGCAAACATTACTCCAACACCGTGTCCACTTCCCAGACTCCGCCGAGAAGAGGCCATCACGGTAACACACTCAGTTGATTCATTTTAATTAAGTTAAGGTTCAAGTTATCTACAGCCGGACATTAACAAATTCCCATCTGCCCATAACCGCGGGAACGGCTTTCGAAAGTTCAAATCCCTACAGGGGAGTCCCAACTTAGCCCATGACAAGCTCTCACGGTCAACGAAGGAATAGACCTCCTCCCGAGACGTTCCGATCAGACTCGGTACCTCGGTTCTTAAAGACACTTCGACAGGTTAAAACAAGACCAGCAACACTGCCCGAATGTGCCGACAAATCCTGATAGGAGCTGCACATATCTCGTTCTCAGGGCACACTCAGATGAGCCAGACATCAGGTAGGCCAGCCCAGAGTTGCCCCTGGTAGCCCCGGACATCGCTCGGTTGGACCAACACTCAGAGGAGCACTGGCCCGGGGGGGCTAAAATAAAATGACCCTCGGGCTCCGGAAACCCAAGGGAAAAAGAGGCTAGGTGGCAAATGGTAAAACCAAGGTTGGGCATTGCTGGAAAAGCTTTAATCAAGGCGAACTATCAAGGGGTTCCCATTATAACCCAACCGCGTAAGGAACGCAAAAATCCGGGAACATAACAATGATATGACAGAAACTAGGGCGGCAAGAGTGGAACAAAACACTAGGCGAGAGGCCAAGCCTTCCATCCTTTACCAAGTATATAGATGCATTAAGATAACAAGATAATATAATGATATCCCAACAAGTAAATAAATGTTCCAACAAGGAACGGCCTCCAATCTTCACCTGCAACTAGCAACGCTATCAGAGGGGCTGAGCAAAGCGGTAACATAGCCAATCAACAGTTTGCTAGGACATGGTGGGTTAGAGGTTTGACATGTCAATTTGGGAGGCTTGAAATCAAATGGTAGGCATCATAGCATTGGCATAGCAAAAGAGCGAGCAATCTAGCATAGCAAAGATAGTAGTGATTTCGAGGGTATGATCATCTTGCCTGCAAAGTTGTCAGAGTTGACTGGATCCTCGAAAGCAAACTCAACGGGCTCCTCGTTAGCGAACTCGTCTCCCGGCTCTACCCAAACAAGACAAACAAGCCACAAGGACACCATCAACCACGTGCAAGAATCAAACAATATGATGCAAGGATGGTATGCTATGCGGGATGCGATGCGGGATGCATATGCAAGATGTGACAAGGAATGCATGAACCTGGCCTCAACTTGGAAATCCAAGTGTGCCACTGGACAGATGATATGAAATCGCTTGAAAACGATATAAAGATCACTGGAGTCGGAGTTACGGTTTGGAAATGGCAAGCGATTCAAAAATGACACCGGTCTGCGATTTACAGCAAGTAGCCAACTAAATGCAATGAGATGAACATGATACAGCACCCAAACATGACAACAAAATACATGGCAGGGATGCATTCAAGATGCTTAACAAAAGTCTAGCACTGAGATACGGCCAATTCATCCATTAACAGGTTCAAACAAGCATGGCAAAAATGCATATGGCAAACAGATCTCAGACTTAGTGAAATTAACACTTGTCTGGAATTCCAGATCAGGTAGCACTCTTCGGAGCAACAAAACTACATGCTACAGGATCTGAACATGGCAAAGTAAAGCATGGCATGGAGCTACTCAAAGATCTTAACAAAAGTCCCTTAGTGACCTTGAGCCAAAAGGGATCAGAAAATACAATTGCAAGCATGTGAACATGGCAAAAACATAATCAGTTCTCAAACTTAGTGAAAACTGGAGCATGCTGGAAACAGATATCAAATAGGCATGTTTACGAGCTTGATGCACTCACTACGGAGCAAGTCATGACAAACTAGGCATACACCCATCAAGAATACACAAAATGCAAGCTAGACATGGCAAGAACAATAGCATACCATGCACGGATCAACTACAACATCATCGGCAAAATTGCAAACAAGTTGACAATCTGCCCAGATTCACAAAGTAGCAAAAGTAGAGCTCGATTGACTCAAGCTAGGGTGCTCCATAATTGCAAAAAAAGACATGGATGGATAGATCACTACAAGGTTAACAAAACATCCTTACTGATCATCCTCAAAAGAGGCACGGATCACTAGGAAACAACACGAACATATGGCCATATGAGATAAATAGCCCAAGGACAGTGAAATTACTAAGTCCCTGAAATCAGCACTACCAAGTGCACCACTTTGCAAGCTCGTGCTAGTCACCACACACATCACACAAATACATGGGTTGCACATCTGGAAAGATGGAAAAACCCTTAACAAAACATATGTAGAGCTCATGGGCATATCATGCACACAATAATCATGGCAAAAATGACAAATATGCAAATGGAGTAGCAGATCTGACAATTATCTCAAGTAGCCCTCTTCTAACGGCATTTCGGGCATCAAGATGAGCTCAAATGAAAAAGATGCAATGGAATGAAATGATGTACTCTCTGAGATGAACATTTTGATATGATATATGCCCAAATTGGAGCTACGGATGAGGAGATACGATGCTATGAACATGAGCACATGGATCTGCGATTTCGAGGACTTAGAAGAAAAACCACCTAGGGTTTACTATTCATCCGCGACGGATCCAGATCGGCGCACGGACCGAGGTTGGCCGGGGCACTGTAGACGCCGGAGTCGAAGGTGGCCGGAGCTGCTCCGGGGACTTGCCGGGGAGGAGGGGACGAGGCCGGCCGGAGGAGGTCGCCGGACGGCGGCGGGGCGGCGAGCATCGGGCGGCGGGGCGGCGAGCACCGGGCGGCGGGGAGGCGCGAGCTCGGTGAGCGGCCGGAGACGAAGCCGGCCGGCGAGGTGGCGGCTTGGCCACGGGAGAGACGAAGCCGCGGGGCGGCGCACCGGCTTGGGCCGCGGGGGCCCGATCCGGGCTTTTGGGCCGGCGGCGGAGGGAGGCGGCGATGGCGAATGAGGAGGCGACATGTGGCGGCGGCGGGGGAGGATCCGGACAATGTCCATCGACGGCTGATTTGTCCGGCGGCGCGCGATGATGAGATCTAGGGTTAGGGGGAGGAGAGACCCGGGATTTTCGAGGAGGACCTATATATAGGCATAAAGGGAGCTAGGAGAGTCCAAATGAGGTGTGGTTTTCGGCCACGTGATCATGATCGAACGCTCTAGATGATGGAGCAGGTTTAGGTGGGTTTTGGGCCAAATTGGAGGGGTGTTGGGCTGCAACACACACGAGGCCTTTTCGGTCCCTCGGTTAACCATTGGAGTATCAAACGAAGTCCAAATGGTACGGAACTTGACAGGCGGTCTACCGGTAGTAAACCAAGGCCGCTTGGCAAGTCTCGGTCCAATCCAGAAATGTTTAATCCCCACACACGAAAGAAAGGTAGAAATGACCACCGGAGGACAATGAAGCGCCGGAATGCAAAACGGACAACGGGGAACATGCTCGAATGCATGAGATGAACACGTATGAAAATGCAATGCACATGATGACATGATATGAGATGCATGACAATGACAACAACACACGGAGAAAAAAACCGAACCCGAGAAAATAAAATAACTTAACGCCGGAAACGGCAAGAGTTGGAGTACAAATTGGGAAAGTCATATCCGGGGTGTTACAGAGGAGCGGCCACCATCCTTGAGAGCCATTGGAAACCAGTTCGCCATGACTTTCTCGTCGCCATTGGCTGCCTTGATGCTCAGCTCGTAGAGCTGCAGGAACTCCGCGGGGTCGGGGGTGCCGTTGTAGCGAGGAGGCAGATCCGGCTTGAACTTGCCCGGCCAAGCGACGCTACGCACCTCAAGGGTGAAGGCGTGGTAGCTTGCTGTGGTCACTGGAACTCTGCGCTGGTGGAGAACTGGTCCTTAATAGGGTGTGCGCGGCGCCGCCGCAGGCGGCACGTGGTTTTGTCGTGGCGGCACAGGGAGCTCGGGGGCGTTTTCTCGCGGCCGAGGGACTTCTTGGCAGCTTCTTTCTTCTTGCACGGGTGCCAGACGCGACAGGTTGCACCGTGGGGCAGTGCGCTTGGGCGCCAAGACTCCATCTTGGAGAAGAGGTGGTGTAGGCGCTTCTTGGGCCACGCCGCCCACGGCTGGCGGGGGCGAGGCAGAGAGAGGGACGGCACAGTGGAGCCCCCTGCGGCACTGACAAGCTCGACGATGCGGTCGAGCCAGTCCTCGTAGAGGTCGTCGATTGGGCGATAGCGTAGGAGCTCGTGCGCCATCCACAGAGCGGCCTGCGCGTCCACGGGAGCACGACGAGCGTGGGATGACGAACCGCCCGGGGTCAGCGATGGAGTGGCGGTGCGGCTGTCCCGCCGCACCGAGGGGTGCAGCGAGGATGCTTGATGCTCGTTCCCCGCCGGGCCGGTGGCGGCGTTGGTGGCAGGCAACGGAGAACAATGAGGCGGCCCGCCGACGGGAGCCATGTGAGCAACGTGGGCGGCGAGGGCAGCCCGGCGCTCAGCGCGAGCGCGGCAAGCGTCCGACATTGAGATGATGAGACGACCGAACACGGAGCAACGAAAGGGAAGCTTCGGCGCACCCCTACCTGGTGCGCCAAATATCAGATTACAGGTTCCGGCAAAGCCCTCAAGGTTCGAACACTGGGGTGCGTGCGAAGATCTCCCCCCTACCGATCCACGTCCTACCTTAGCTAAGATCTTACGAACTAACTCGAAGAACTCGCAACGCAAAGGACACAAGATTTATACTGGTTTGGGCCACCATTGTGGTGTAATACCCTACTCCAGTGTGGTGTGGTGGATTGCCTCTTGGGCTGAGGATGAATAGTACAAGGGGAAGAACAGCCTCCTGAGGATAGGTGTTCTTGTGCTTGGAGGATGTGGTTGTGGGGATGAACTAGTTTGAGTCTAAGATGAGTTTGCCCCCTAGCTACGGTGGTGGCTAGTCCTATTTCTCATGGCTTTGGTCCTCTTCCCAAATATTGAGAGGGAAGAGATCCCACAATAGCCAATTTGAAGGGGGACAGCTAGTACAAGCTATCCTGACAAAAGCAGTCTTCGTCTGCCAAAGGCTCTGGTGGTGACGTCGTCTTGGGCTCCACGGTGACCTTCGTCCTGTCGTCCTGCTGGTCTTGGTCTCGTTGCACCAATATGGAAATATTTGATTGATGCCTCGGTACTCTGTGCCTGCGCCTGCTTCCTTAGCATCAAAGAGGAAACAAGGACACTGTGCGCGTTGGTGCCCGCCTGGTGCCCGCCTGTCCTTGGTCATCATGGCTCACGTCACTAGTACCTCACGAGGTTTGCCTGGCCTTGAACTCTCCGCCCCTCGCGAGCCAGACTGGCGAGGCCGCTCCTGAGGAGGTCTTGTGTTGCCCACCTCACGAGGCTTGGCCCCTCGCTAGGGTCTTGAGTCTTTGCTGGTGAAGATGGGACGTACGGGCCCGCTCGCAGAGCCACTCCATGGGCCGCAGGCAGGCAAGTCTGGGGTCCCCCATTCCCAGAACACCGACAGCGACATGGGTTGAAACGTGCCTATAACGACACTTTGTAGAGTAGTCGTTTCTTGGTAGGACTCGTTGGTATGGGCATGTGAAATGGTTGATAAGGTAGTCTTATCTTAAGTCTGCCACGTATGCAAGTGGTAGTAGTTTCTTGGCATTATTAGTTGTTTCTTGTAAGGAACAATGTACTACTAGTGACAAAAGGCAATTGTAGGTTGCGTTGTACTCCAACGTGTACTACTAGTGGTCGCGGGAGTGTATACCTTGTTTTGTGGGTTCGATCCCGGCCGAACGCATGGCGTCCTTTTTTTAAATAGTAACTTCGTTGCGAGCCAATATTGTACATGGGTAGTTTGAGTTTTGATGTCGAACGGGCGTGTCGCACCACAATCTGGGTGCACTAGATATCCCAGCCACGTGAACAGGTTTTCCATCCCATCATCTCGTGGCTCGCGTGCTCGCCCTAGCCGCACCTCGCTTGCAGCTTCCTCATCAGCTAGTAGCAAATTTAAACTAGCGCCTACCAATTAAGCCCGAGGAGCCGGAAAAGCCTGGCGCGACATTGGGAACTGTGCAATATGGCTATGTATGTAAAGTGCTAGTACTCTACTACTCTATAGCTTGTGGCGTTGCATGCATGGACTTCACTCCATTATCGGCTCTATAAAAGAATTTTCTCTTGACGTGACTTTTTTTTGTTTTGAAACGGAGACAAAAGCTTTGCCTCATCTCATTTATAAAGAAGGAACTACTAAGAAAGTTCGACGAGATCCATTACACCTCCACAAATGGAAGCGAAAAGACTAGTCGCGATGTGCCGAATAACTCAAATGTTCTGCCCCCGTAGTAAACGTCGTTGATAAATAGGCCGCTAGTGTGTGCGTGAGAGGACCAACTAGGTAGGCCAGCTACGCGCTTGAATAGAGCACCGAGAGTACCCACTACGCAGGTTTACTTTCCCTGCATTGATAGTTCAGTGATGGTTCTAGAGAACAGTACTACCCTCCACTTCCAACTGTAGCTCCTTGGCCCTGAGATTCAATAGTTCGAAACTGGTGCACTATACTAGAAGCACAGTACATGACACTACTAGTTGAGAAAGTAGTACTAGTACTGCTACAGTACGAGTATGTAGTAAATAATAGGCTCACCCCTACGCTAAGGAACAATCGAGGAGCTACAGTTGGAAGGGAGGAGGCCCTGCGGTTACTACGCTCTTATCTCCTCCTCTGTAGTTCCCCTCCCCCTAAAGAGAAGGCAGTTTGTCGCTGCTCCCATGGATTCACCAGGCGGTTCTCCTCCACGTCGAGCTAGGAGACCTTGGACGATGATCCTCTGGGAGAAATCGCACGCTGCTCCGACGTCCTCACCGTCGCAAGACTCGGTGCTTCGTGCACCAACATTTTCAAGACGGTTCTTAAATAGGCTTGCAAAAAGGCCATGCTTGTTGGTCTTCCATGTGTCCTCGAGGAGAAGGTTCTTCTATTGGACAATCCTTCGAACATTCCACCGCTCCCTGGCCATGGTTGCACGTTGACTCTGCTAGAGTTGCCGACGTTGAGAGGTACTCAGATTTTGTCGGATGAGCATGTCAGTCATGGAGTTTGATCATGTAGTACTTAGTTATTACATTTCCATCCCACAATTTCTCCCCTGCCCACCGTCTTATATATAGGTCTGGGTCGGTGCCAACGAAGATTGGCTTGCATACCTCCGGCCGGATACCACCATCATTTTGCACAACATCCACAACAGTGCGACCGTTCCCGTAGACCCCTTCTCCACCATTGGGATCGTCCTTCCGGACTGGTTGGGCTTGAATACGTATGATGATGCCTACATGAGATTGAGGAAGATAGCAATTGTAGACCCGCCGACAAAGCGACGCGGCTACGACAATTACTATCTCATCGTTGTGTTCGACATAAGGATTTCCATCAATGCAAGAGGCAGTAACGGCAGAGGTTGGCGCATGTTGGTTGCGTTAGATTTGTACCCCTACACGTTCGAAGACACCATGCGCCATCTAGGCCGCACCTTCGTGGTGACAAGCCAGGGGACTTGTTTCATCTGGTTGCCATTGTGACGCCCGGATATTTAAGCTACAGTGAACCTCTGCTAATGATTCCACGTCACCTCATTTACTATTGCTAATCTCGCGTCGGTTCGAAACTTTCAAACTCAAAATTTAAATATTGTCAAACATCAAAAGTTTTCAAACATCAAAACAAAAATGTTCGGTTAGTGCCAAATATCACATAGGTAATTATAGTAAAGAAAACACAATTTATAAAATACTTATATGCCCTAAGTTGAATTAAAACAGTAAAAGAAAATAAATAAAAGGAAAAGGAAAAGGAACAAAACAGAAAGGAAAAATAAAAGAAAAGGACCCCCCCCTCCCCCGGCCCCTTGGGCTTCGGCCCACCAGGCCACAACTGGCTAGGCCACCGGCCCGACTGGGCAAAGGCCCAGCCGGCCGCCCCTTATACCCACACCCCCGAAACCCTAACCTCCAACTGCACCACTTCCCCCACTCCCTCGTTCTCTCCTCCCCCTTCCCGTTCCAATCTGGATCGGGGAAACGATCCCCTCGCTCCTTCCCCCCCCCCCCCCCCGATCGGATCTAGGTAGGCCAGCGGGCCCCGGATGCCATAGCCTCTCTCCTTCGCCCCCGATCCACATCAGGAACTCGCCTCCTCGAGCATCACCGGCGCCGCCCAGCCCGTCGCTCGCCGTCGTCCTCACCCTCCTCCCCATTCATGGACCGGAAAGGGCCCCCAACGTCGCCATCCGCCGCACCGTCGCCGGGAACGTACCTCCAGCCCCTCTATCGAGCATACCGTTGCACAACTACAGGGCCGGTGAGGACCTCCCCGTCCGACCCCATCTTCCATCCCTACGGTCACCGCGCTCGCACTCAACCACGCGGCAACCGCCGTAGCTCGTCGCACCGCACGAAACGGCGCCCGCGGCCCCCTGCCGACCGCACCCTATGCATGCACCCGCGTCCCTCCTCGCCTAGCTCATGCGCCCATCGGCGCGTACCTCTCCTTGCTGCTTCTTTATCTACCGTCGGCGCGCCCCTTTTTGCCGCTGCTACCAACTGCTCGAGCCCGCCTCCGCCAGCCGACCCCTTCCTGAGCTCGCTCGCCTCTGCTCTACCGCATCTCGTTCCCTCTCGCCGGGCCTCTCCCCTTCGCATCGCTCCCTTGCTGCTACTGCTCCGGCAGCCGCAGGCACACCCGCCGGCGCCCCACTGCACCGCGGATGGCCTGGGCGAGGGCCTTGTCGGGCTGGTGCCCAATGCCCAGCATCGCCCGTAACCGCAGCGCCCAGCGCCTGCTTCCCTTGTGCCCGTTAAGGCCCTGGGCCACAGACATGTGGGGGCCCATGCCCCCAGAACGTTAAAATAAAAAAAGAGGTTTAAAAAAATAATAAATAAAATTAATAATTAAATAAATAAATAATTAATTAACTTAATTAATCTTGCTATGATTAACCTAATCACTAATTAAACTAATTAAACATTAATTATCTAATTAACCTAATTAGTTAAATAGCTAATTAAGTAGTCAATGACATTGGGGCCAACCCCCTAATTAATACTAATTAGGTTAATTAGAATGCTTAATTAAAATGTGTCACTAACCAGTGGGACCCACTGGTCAGGTTGACCAGTCAACCCGGTTGACTGCTGACGTTAGCATGACACCATGCTGATGTCATAAATCCATTTTCGAATTAAATTAAATAATTAATTAAATTCCAGAAATTAATAAAATTTTAGAAAATCATATCTTTTAATCCGTAACTCGGATTAAATTATTTTCAACATGAAAGTTGCGCAGAACGACGAGACGAACCCGGATACGCAGCCCGTTCGTCCGCCACACACCCCTAACATATCAAACTCGCAACTTTCTCCCTCCGGCTCCTCTGCCCAAAAACGCGAAACACTGGGGATACTTTCCCGAATGTTTTCCCCCTTTGCTGGTATCACCTCATACCGCGTTAGGGCACCCCTAGCACCGATACGTGTCATGTCATGCATCACTATGCATCGGTTTGCTTAAATATTTATTGTTTCTTCCCCCTCTTCTCTCGCTAGACACCGAGACCGACGCCGCTGCTACCCAGTACGACTACGGAGTTGATGACCCCTCTCTCTTGCTAGAGCAACCAGGCAAGCCCCCCCCCCTTGATCACCAGATATCGCCTACTCTCCTCTATACTGCTTGAATTAGAGTAGTGTAGCATGTCACTGCTTTCCGTTAATCCTATCCTGATGCATAGCCTGTCCTTGCTACTACTGTTGTTACCTTTACCTGCAATCCTAATGCTTGGTATAGGATGCTAGTTTATCATATGTGGCCCTACCTACTTGTCCGTCTGCCATGCTATACTATCGGGCCGTGATCACTCGGGAGGTGATCACGGGAATACACTATATGCTTTATACATGATACATGTGGTGACTAAAGTCGGGTCAGCTCGTGGAGCACCCGCGAGTGATTCACGGATTGGGGGCTGAAAGGACCTTTGTCCCAAAGGCTCTCTGTGTGGATCTTTGTGGCGAAGCGACATGGCAGGTTGAGACCACCTAGGAGAGAGGTGGGCCTGGCCCTGGTCGACGTTCGCGGTTATTTCAAGATAACACGTTTAACGAGATCTTGGTATTTGATCTGAGTCTGGCCACTGGCCTATACGCACTAACCATCTACGCGGGGACAGTTATGGGCACTCGACGTCATGGTATCAGCCGAAGCCTTCATGACGTCAGCGACTGAGTGGCACGCGCCGGGTTGGACCGCGTAACGCAACTTCCTTTGTAATGGAGGTTGCTAGGTCTGCTCTCCGGCCGCCGACGCAACGTCCAGGTGTGCAATGGGCGATGGGCCCAGACCCCTGTGCCATAGGATTTAGACCAGCGTGCTGACCTCTCTGTTGTGCCTTGGTAGGGCTGCGACGTGTTGATCTTCCGAGGCCGGGCATGACCCAGAAAAGTGTGTTTGGCCAAATGGGATCGAGCGTGTTGGGTTATGTGGTGCACCCCTATAGGGAAGTTAATCTATTCAAATAGCCGTGATCTTCGGTAACAGGACGACTTGGAGTTGTACCTTGACCTTATGACAACTAGAACCGGATACTAAATAAAACACACCCTTCCAAGTGCCAGATACAACCGGTGATCGCTCTCTCACAGGGTGACGAAGGGAGGATCATCGGTTAGGATTATGCTACATGATGCTACTTGGTGAATTTACCTTCTACTCTCTTCTCCTGCTGCAAGATGGAGGTTACCAGAAGCGTAGTCTTCGACAGGACTAGTTATCCCCCTCTTATTTCGGCTTTCTGCAGTTCAGTCCACATATGATACCCTTATTCCAATTGATACCAATGCATACATATGTAGTGTAGCTCCTTGCTTTAGAGTACTTTGGATGAGTAATTGCGGTTGCTTTGCTCCCTTTTTTCCACCTTTCTATACTCGATTGCTGCGACCAGACGTTGGAGCCCAGGAGCCAGACGCCACCGTCGACGACGACTACTACTACTACTCGGGAGGTGCCTTCTACTACGTGAAGCCCGCTGACAACGACCAGGAGTAGTTTAGGAGGATCCCAGGCAGGAGGCCTGCGCCTCTTTCGATCTATATCCCAATTTGTGCTAGCCTTCTTAAGGAAAACTTGTTTAACTTATGTCTGTACTCAGATATTGTTGCTTCCGCTAACTCGTCTATGATCGAGCCCTTGTATTCGAGCCCTCGAGGCCCCTGGCTTGTAATATGATGCTTGTATGACTTATTTTATTTGTAGAGTTGTGTTGTGATATCTTCCCGTGAGTCCCTGATCTTGATCGTACACGTTTGCGTGTATGATTAGTGTACGATTGAATCGGGGGCGTCACAAGTTGGTATCAGAGCCGACTGCCTATAGGAATTCCCCTTCCACACTCATTGGCCGAGGTCAAGTCTAGACATTACAAACCTTTTTACTAACATGGTTGTGTGCCTTACGAGCCCACGTTGCCATCTAGGTGGTATTAGGATCTTTTACTCCTCGATCCTTACTTTGGGACTCTGAACTCTCTCCTACTCGGGTTAAACGATTTTACTAACTCTAGCACTAGGATCCCGTGACCACGTTCACCCCAAAGTTGGATAAGCCCTAGTTATTCTTTAGAGTAGTATTTGAACATTATCCACATTGTCATTTGACTCCTGTGAAAACATCTTTGTTTCAGATGGAACCCATGAGGCAGGTCGTGCGCCACACGACGGCCATTGGTGCCTCAGGATCACCTGCTGTGTTGGTTGAGATGATGACCTATCTGGGTTATCGCTGGCACCCTGAGTACACCGTCTATGAGGAGTATCAGGACTTTAACCAGGAGAAGTACCGTGCCATCGTCCACCCCTACTCTCGGGAGTATGACTCCACTACCGTGCTGCACACTGCTCATGGTGTTGGAGTGACTATCGATATGGCGGTCCACGATGTTGCTTATGCTGCTCTGACACGTCTTCGTGGAGAGTATCAAGAGTTGGACACCTCCCCCTTCAGGCACATTGCTATCGCATCCGATGTTGGTGCGGAGGGATACTACACTGCTGCCTACTCCATTGTCACCCGAGAGCCCTTCTACCATCAGAACCTGGTTCTGCATGCTGATGGGCTGGATAGAGCTAACAGAGCTCTTCGCCACGAGTTGTACACCACCCGTCAGCACATGTACCGTGGTCTGGCGCTGTTGCACCCCTCTGTCCGATCTGGTGATCTGTCTCGTTCTGTGATCTACCCTGCCAGGACCGTGATGCCCCAGGGCATAGGCTGGCCAGATGTGGGAGGCTACTCTCCCGCACTTGGTCCTCTCCTGCCACCTGCGCATCGGGTTCCGCACCAGAGTATCCATGGACCCCAGGCTACTCGCGTGGAGGTCTTCCCTTCGCGTCACTACCAGCTGTCAGGCTACACCTACCTCCACAGTTCCTCCTGGGACTGATGTGGGCTTGCTTGTTAGTGTTAGATGCATTCTTCGCGAGCCTGCGTGCCGCCTATGATGTTCTTAGCCTATGTACTGAATTCTATGTACCCAACTCTATGCATAATCACTTTTGTAAGATGTGCCAACTACTATGTTGTATCTATCGTGTTCCTTTCATTATGCATGTTTCATCATGAATGATTCTTGTCCTCGCAATTTCTCAATGCTGAACTACTCCTGTTATATATTAGCAGGATGGTTAGACCAGGTGGTCGTGGTCGTGGTGGCAACGCCCCACCACCGCCTGAGTACATGGCTGGTATGATCCAACAGCTTGAGATGAATCGCCAGTTCATGGAGAATATGATGGCTTAGTTTCCTCGCCCCAATATGAACCAGCAGCCAACCCCAGTAACTCTGCGGGATTTCATGCGCATGAACCCAACTGTGTACCGCAGCTGAACTCAGCCCCTGGATGCCGATGACTGGCTCCGTGACACACCTATGAGATGGAGTCTGCTGATGTAGCCCCTGCCAGCTATGTCACCTTTGCTTCCTTCTTCCTGAAGGGACCCGCAACTCAATGGTGGGACAGCCACAGGCGTACTCTGCCAGTTGGAACAATCATCACCTGGCCAAACTTCCAAGCTGCCTTCCGTGCTCGCTTCATTCCTCATGGAGTCATGGACCGGAAGAAGCGCAAGTTTCGCAACCTCACTCAGGGCAACAAAACTATGGAAGCTTATCAGCGGGAGTTTCTGGATCTGTCCCGCTATGTTGAAGAAGACATTGCAACTGATGCACGCAGACAGGAGATGTTCCGTGATGGCCTTCAAGCTGATATCAAGCTCGCACTTCTAGTGCATGACTTTGCTGATTTTGCCACCTTGGTGAACAAGGCCATCAATGCCGAAACTGGTCTGCAGGAACACCAAAGCTCTCACAGGCACAACCATGACACGGGCTCATCTTCGGGCCCGTCCTCGCAGAAGCATAGGATATGGATTCCCAACAACATGTACCAGCCAACTGCACCTGCTCCAAGGCAGTCCTATGCTGCACCGCGTCTGCCTCCCCCACCAACTAGGCAGCCAAGGCTTCCGGCTCCACCACTCCAAGCTCTTGTTCCCACTCCCAATAATGGTCTGTGCTACAAGTGTAGCCAACCAGGTCACCTCGCCAGGAACTGCTTTCAGAACCAGAATCAACTGGCCCTTCCTGCAACTGGCCGTGGAAGCAACCAGCCCCGCAATAACAATGCCAAGTCTTATGGCCGTGTTCATGCCAACCACGTTGATCTCAATGAAGTTCTAGACCAGCCCGCTACTGTGATGGGTACACTCCTCGTAAATTCAGTACCAGCATCTGTTTTATTTGATACAGGTGCATCGTATTCATTCATGTCAGAAGATTTTGCATGCTTGCACGACATTAAATGTGAGGACATGAACACTTTGCTATTAGTGCACACTCCCGCGGGCCAATGTCGGACATCCATGATTTGCAATGACGTCCCCGTTGAAATCGAAGGACTGGAATTCCTTGCCTCTCCCATCATACTAAAGTCCTGTAGCATTGACCTCATTCTGGGAATGGATTGGTTGAAAGCGCATACTGCTTCTATACTTTGCGCCACTAAGGTCGTCCATCTGCTACACCCTTATGACGAAATAATTGCTTACCAAGCTCATCTAGTTCAGAACGCCGAGGCACGACTTTATGCCTTGAATGCATTGAACGCTGCACCACTCGAGGGCATTGAAAACATTTCCGTCGTTCGTGAATTCCAAGACGTCTTCCCAGAAGAACTTCCAGAGATCCCCCCTGCTAGAGCTGTCGAATTCATCATCGACTAGAAACCCGGCACCACCCCTATAGCCAAACAACCCTACAAGATGCCGCCACATGAACTCATTGAGCTTAAGGAGGAAATCGACAAATCCCTTGTCAAAGGTTTCATTCGCCCAAGTTGCTCTCCTTGGGGAGCGCCTTCTCTCTTTGTTAAGAAGAAGGATGGGACAAACCGATTAGTCCAAGACAACCATCCTATAAACCAAGCTACCATTTAGATAAATACCCTCTTCCTCGGATCAATGATCTTTATGATCAACTGGCTGGCTCATCACTATTCTCCAAACTCGACTTGAGGTTGGGTTACCACCAGATCCATGTTTGTGATGAGGATATCCCAAAAACCGCCTTCGTGACTCGGTATGGGTCATACGGGTACACCGCCATGTCATTCGGCTTAACGAATGCTCCCGCCACCTTCTCTCGTCTGATGAACTATATATTCATGGATTACCTCGACAAGTTCGTCGTGGTTTATCTCGATGATATCCTTGTATTTTCCAAGAACAAAGAAGAACATGTTGAACATCTTCGTCTTGTGCTGGAAAAGCTTCAAGAGCATCAACTATATGCTAAGTATTCCAAGTGTGAATTCTGGCTCCCCGAAGTAACCAATCTTGGGCATGTCATCTCCAACGATGGTATTGCCGTCAACCCTGAACGAGTTCAGGCTATTCTCGATTGGACTCCTCCGAAGAATGTCAAGCAAGTCCGAAGTTTTCTCAGTCTCGCCAGCTATTGTCGTCAATTCGTCGAGAACTTTTCCAAGATTGCCAGGCCTCTGACTAATCTGTTGCATAAGGGTGTCAAGTTCGAATGGACAGACAAATGTCAGGAAAGTTTCCAGGCGCTCAAAGACAAGTTGACTTCTGCCCCAGTGCTTGCTCCACCTGATACTAAGAAGGACTTCGTCATTTACTGCGACGCTTCCCGTCAAGGATTAGGCTGTGTCCTAATGCAAGAGCGTAGAGTGATTGCTTATGCCTCTCGTCAACTGCGCCCTCATGAAGAAAACTACCCAGTTCACGACCTCGAGTTTGCTGCTGTCATTCATGCACTGAAGCAGTGGCGACATTACCTTCTCCATAATCATTGTGAAATCTTCACCGACCACCAAAGTCTGAAGTATCTGTTTACTCAGCCAGATCTGAACCTCCGTCAGCAAAGATGGATGGAGACTGTTGCAGACTTTGACATGGGTATATCCTATACCCCCAGCAAGGCTAATGTAATGGCTGATGCCTTGAGCCGCAAGTCTTACTACAACCACCTCCAGGTTCACAAAGTTTAGTCCTCGCTTGTCGAAGAATTTAGAAAGCTGAACCTTCATATTGTTCCTCCTGGAGCACTTGTTCCCCCTCCCCCGGAGTTCTGCAAGATGAATCTTCTTATTGTTACTAAGGGTTCCCTAAATACCCTGGCTGTCGTACCAGATCTCCTAGCTGGTATAAAGACTATTCAAGGTTATGACTCTAAAGTCCATAAGATTAAACGCCATCTAGCAGAAGGAAAACCCTCGTTCTTCACTGTCGCCGATGATGGCGCCTTATACTTCAAAGGCCGCCTAGTGGTACCATGTTCGAAGAAAAACCTGGATAATACTAAAAGGGTTATGCAAGAAGCTCATGATATGCCTCTGTCCATCCATCCTGGTAGTACAAAGATGTACCAGGATATTCGTCAAAGATTCTGGTGGTCTAATATGAAGCAGGACATTGCTCGTTATGTTGCTGAGTGTGACGTTTGCCGCCGTATCAAAGTAGAGCATCAAAGGCCTGCTGGAACTCTGCAACCTATCTCTATTCCTGAATGGAAATGGGACCATGTTGAAATGGACTTCGTCACTGGATTTCCCAAATCGCAGAAAGGTAATGATGCTATTCTTGTCGTCATTGACCGGCTTTCTAACGTTGCACATTTTCTGGCGGTCAAAGAGACAATCACTGCTAGTCAGCTTGCTACTCTCTACATGTCCAGAATTGTTTCACTTCACGGTATTCCACTGGTTATCAGTTCAGATCGTGGCAGCTTATTCACTTCAAGATTTTGGGCAAGTTTCCAAGAAGCTATGGGAACTCATCTGTCGTTCAGTACGGCGTTTCATCCTCAGTCGCAAGGACAGGTTGAACGTGTCAACCAAGTTCTCGAAGACATGCTTCGAGCTTGTGTAATTTCCTTTGGCAAGAAATGTGAGGAATCTCTTCCATATGCCGAGTTCTCTTATAATAATAGCTATCAAGCTAGTCTGAAGATGTCCCCCTTCGAAGTGCTATATGGACGAAAGTGTCGACCCCTCTGAACTGGTCAGAAACTGGGGAACGTCCACTCTTCGGTCCGGATATTATCCAACAGGCCGAAGAACAAGTTCGCATTATTCGCGAGAATCTCAAGACTGCCCAGTCACGTCAGAAAAGTCAGTATGACCGTCATCACCAAGACATGGTCTATCAACCTGGCAAAAAGGATTATCTTTGAGTTACACCAATGAAGGGTGCTCACCGCTTCGGGATCAAGGGCAAGCTAGATCCATGCTATATCGGTCCCTTCACTATTCTCGAAAGGCGTGGAAAAGTGGCATATCAACTGGAGCTTCCGCCGAACCTTTCCTAGGTTCACTATGTGTTCCACGTGTCACAACTCCGCCATTGCTTCAAGGATCCAATCCGAGCAGTGGATCATGAAGTGCTCGAATTGCAACAGGACCTCTCCTATAAAGAGCATCCGGTCCGCATTCTCGACCAAGCTAAACGCCGAACATGTCAGAAGGCGATCAAGTTCCTCAAAGTCCAGTGGTAGCACCATTCTGAAGATGAAGCCACTTGGGAACGCGAGGACCGCCTGCGTGATGAATACCCCGCACTGTTTCCTTCTACCTCCTAAATCTTAGGACGAGATTTCTTGTAGTGGAGGAGAATTGTGACGCCCGGATATTTAAGCTACAGTGAACCTCTGCTAATGATGCCACGTCACCTCGTTTACTGTTGCTAATCTCGCGTCGGTTCGAAACTTTCAAATTCTTAAATATTGTCAAACATCAAAAGTTTTCAAACATCAAAACAAAAATGTTCGGTTAGTGCCAAATATCACATAGGTAATTATAGTAAAGAAAACACAAATTTATAAAATACTTATATGCCCTAAGTTGAATTAAAACAGTAAAAGAAAATAAATAAAAGGAAAAAGGAACAAAACAGAAAGCAAAAATAAAAGAAAAGAACCCCCCGGCCCCTTGGGCTTCGGCCCACCAGGCCACAACCGGCCAGGCTACCGGCCCAACTGGGCAGAGGCCCAGCCGGCTGCCCCTTATACCCACGCCCCCGAAACCCTAACCTCCAACCGCACCACTTCCCCCACTCCCTCGTTCTCTCCTCCCCCTTCCCGATCCAATCTGGATCGGGGAAACGATCCCCTCGCTCCTCCCCCCGATCGGATCTAGGTAGGGCAGCGGGCCCCGGACGCCATCGCCTCTCTCCTTCGCCCCCGATCCACACCAGGAACCCGCCTCCACGAGCATCACCAGCGCCGCCCCGCTCATCGCTCGCCGTCGTCCTCACCTTCCTCCCCATTCCTGGACCGGAAAGGGCCCCCGACGTCGCCATCCGCCGCACCGTTGTCGGGAACGCACCTCCAGCCCCTCCATCGAGCATACCGTTGCACAACTACAGGGCCGGTGAGGACCTCCCTGTCCGACCCAATCTTCCATCCCTACGGTCACCGCGCTCGCGCTCAACCACGCAGCAACCGCCGCAGCTCGTCGCGCCACTCGAAACGGCGCCCGCGGCACCCTACCGACCGCACGCTGTGCGTGCACCCGCGTCCCTCCTCACCTAGCTCTTGCGCCCGTCGGCGCGTACCTCCCCTCGCTGCTGCTTTAGCTGCCTTCAGCGCCCCTCTTTTTGCCGCTGCTACCAACTGCTCGAGCCCGCCTCCGCCAGCCGACCCCTTCCCGACCTCGCTCGCCTCTGCTCTACCACATCTCGTTCCCCCTTGCTGGGCCTCTCCCGTTTGCGCCGCTCCCTTGCTGCTACTACTCCGGCAGCCGCAGCCACACCCGCTGGCGCCCCACTGTGCCGCGGATAGCCTGGGCGAGGGCCCTGTCGGGCTGGTGCCCGACGCCCAGCATCGCCCGTAACCGCAGCGCCCAGCGCCCGCTTCCCTTGTGACCGTTAAGGCCCTGGGCCATAGACATGTGGGGGCCCATGCCCCCAAAACGTTAAAAGAAAAAAAAGAGGTTTAAAAAAATAATAAATAAAAATAATAATTAATTAATTAATTAATTAACTTAGCTAATTAATTAAAGAATTAACTAGCTTAATTAATCCTGCTATGATTAACCTAATCACTAATTAAACTAATTAAACATTAATTATCTAATTAACCTAATTAGTTAAATAGCTAATTAAGTAGTTAATGACAGTGGGGCCAACCCCCCTAATTAATACTAATTAGGTTAATTAAAATGTGTCACTGACCAGTGGGACCTACTGGTCAGGTTGACCAGTCAACCCTGTTGGCTGCTGACGTCAGCATGACACCATGCTGATGTCATATCTTTTAATCCGTAACTCGGATTAAATTATTTTCAACATGAAAGTTGCTCAGAACGACGAGACGAACCCGGATACGCAGCTTGTTCATCTGTCACACACCCCTAACAGACCAAACTCGCAACTTTCCCCCTCCGGCTCCTTTGCCCGAAAACGCGAAACACCGGGGATACTTTCCCGAATGTTTTCCCCCTTCGCCGGTATCACCTCATACCGCGTTAGGGCACCCCTCGCACCGATACATGTCATGTCATGCATTGCTATGCATCTATTTGCTTAAATCTTTATTTTTTCTTCCCCCTCTTCTCTCGCTAGACACCGAGACCGACGCCGCTGCTGCCCACTATGACTATGGAGTTGACGACCCCTCTCTCTTGCCAAAGCAACCAGGCAAGCCCCCCTTGATCACCAGAGATCGCCTACTCTCCTCTATACTGCTTGCATTAGAGTAGTGTAGCATGTTACTGCTTTCCGTTAATCCTATCCTGATGCATAGCCTGTCCTTGCTACTACTGTTGTTACCTTTACCTGCAATCCTAATGCTTAGTATAGGATGCTAGTTTATCATCAGTGGCCCTACCTACTTGTCCGTCTGCCATGCTATACTATCGGGCCGTGATCACTCGGGAGGTGATCACGGGTATATACTATATGCTTTATACATGATACATGTGGTGACTAAAGTCGGGTCTGCTCGTGGAGCACCTGCGAGTGATTCACGAATTGGGGGCTGAAAGGACCTTTGCCCCAACGGCCCTCTGTGTGGATCTTTGTGGCGAAGCGACAGGGCAGGTTGAGACCACCTAGGAGAGAGGTGGGCCTGGCCCTGGTTGGCATTCGTGGTTATTTCAAGATAACACGTTTAACGAGATCTTGGTATTTGATCTGAGTCTGGCCACTGGCCTATACACACTAACCATCTACGCGGGGACAGTTATGGGCACTCGACGTCGTGGTATCAGTCGAAGCCTTCGTGACGTCAGCGACTGAGCGGCGCGCGCCGGGTTGGACCGCGTAACGCAACTTCCTTTGTAATGGAGGTTTCTAGGTCTGCTCTCCGGCCGCCCACGCAACGTGCAGGTGTGCAATGGGCGATGGGCCCAGACCCCTGCGCCATAGGATTTAGACCGGCGTGCTGACCTCTCTATTGTGTCTAGGTAGGGTTGCAATGTGTTGATCTTTCGAGGCCGAGCATGACCCAGAAAAGTGTGTCCGGCCAAATGGGATCGAGCGTGTTGGGTTATGTGGTGCACCCCTGTAGGGAATTTAATCTATTCGAATAGCCGTGATCTTCGGTAACAGGACGACTTGGAGTTGTACCTTGACCCTATGACAACTAGAACCAGATACTAAATAAAACACACCCTTCCAAGTGCCAGATACAACCGGTGATCGCTCTCTCACAGGGCGACGAGGGGAGGATCATCGGTTAGGATTATGCTACACGATGCTACTTGGTGAACTTACCTTCTACTCTCTTCTCCTGGTGCAAGATGGAGGTTACGAGAAGCATAGTCTTCGACAGGACTAGTTATCCCCCTCTTATTCCGGCTTTCTGCAGTTCAGTCCACATATGATACCCTTATTCCAATTGATACCAATGCATACATATGTAGTGTAGCTCCTTGCTTGCGAGTATTTTGGATGAGTACTCACGGTTGCTTTGCTCCCTCTTTTCCCCCTTTCTATACTCGATTGTTGCGACCAGACGTTGGAGCCCAGGAGCCAGATGCCACCGTCGACGACTACTACTACTACTCGGGAGGTGCCTTCTACTACGTGCAGCCCGCTGAAGACGGCCAGGAGTAGTTTAGGAGGATCCCAGGCAGGAGGCATGTGCCTCTTTCGATCTGTATCCCAGTTTGTGCTAGCCTTCTTAAGGCAAACTTCTTTAACTTATGTCTGTACTCAGATATTGTTGCTTCCGCTGATTCATCTATGATCGAGCTCTTGTATTCGAGCCCTCGAGGCCCCTGGCTTGTAATATGATGCTTGTATGACTTATTTTATTTGTAGATTTGTGTTGTGATATCTTCCCGTGAGTCCCTGATCTTGATCGTACATGTTTGCGTGTATGATTAGTGTACGATTGAATCGGGGGCGTCACAGCCATCCTATGGTACGGGAGATTACAAACAGAATGCTCAAACCATCATTTGTATCCCTAACGGTACTCCATTGTTTTGCAGAGATCAGTCATCCCCCGATCAAAATAAGTTCGTCGATCCTGGATGTGCATTTGCATCCGCGATTCGGTCTAACCTGGAACCTTGGCATATTGGGATCAACTATCTTAGCAGTCGTTACCTATGGTACCACTAATGTGAAACATGGTCACACAATCTACCACAATCGGACCGTCACCATCTACCCAGGTATTCCATTTAGTATTATATTTTTAACCCTCTCGCCTTCTCTTTCATTGTTGTACTACTTACTAGTACTAGTAGGAATACTTTTTACCTTGGAGGACGCATGTAGCTAGCTAGGTCCTTGAAGACTTGAACCCACTAGCTGCCACCATTTTTGTTTTTCCATGTCTTACTATATCATCCATGTAGCCAAGAGTGACTATATATAATAAGCCGACTATTTTACTTCCTCTATATCGGAGTAGTACTATTTGTTGCATAGTATTACTGACCGCCATATTTGAGCACAACATTATTATGCATGGACCTTGACTGTGTACGTCACCATGTGTCCAGATCTGAGATGCCGTGTGTACCAGATGAACGGCGCCGAGTTCGACCCCCGTGATGCTATGTTGGTGCTGAGGAACACTCTTGGAGAGTACTCGCTTTTCATTGAGGACAACTTCCCCATTGTGAAGGGGATGCCACCTTCCGTGCACGACACCGAAGGCCTGCCGTTCATGAAGCATGGTGGTGTCTTCAGTGCACACCGGCGGATGAACAACATGCTGGGGCACGCTATCCCTGATTTATGCCGCATCAGCTTGGATGAGTCTCCATCGTGTGGAACCGGGCTAGAAAGATGCGACAATGATTCCCGTTTCCCATCGCTATGGATCATGCCATCCATAAAGAACACCTGGGACTGGATGGAGGAGGACATGTAGCCCATCTATAACGTGTATGTGGAGTATGGTAAATTGTGAACAGTAGCACTATGAATATATGTAGACAAGTCGTGCACAAATTTATCACATGAATTGGAGATGAACTTGTGTGGCATACTAGCATTTGTCCTTTAGAATTTATTCGTGGTAAATGTGATATGTGTATGTGCAACTTGTGTGGTTGTTGCACGGGCTCCAACACGCTCTTTAAGAAAAAAAGGTGGCACAACTTTGCATATAGGTGACGTGGTGGCATCATACAATAGCATCGTTCGCTATAGTTGTAGTATACTCCTACTAGGACGACAACTCCTATAAAACCTTGCGCTCGGCACTTTGCCTCTTCGGGAGGTTCAACAGTTCGTACTCGTGTGAACCTTGCACTTGGCTCTTCGCCTCTTCGGAAGGTCCAACAATGATGATACTATAATACAATATGCTTCTGGCAATCTGACACCGATTGAACTGTTGCACGTCCACCGTGAGGGCGAGGGCGAGGAAGAGGGAGAGGGCGCTGTAGTCAAAACCCTCTCCTCGTCCTGTGAGCCACCGCGCGCATGGGGGATGGAGAGGCGTAGTAAGCAAGCTTTTCCTCATTCAGTGAGTTGACGGGACACATCAAAGTAGTATTAGTACTAGTCCATACTGCGTCCTTTTCGGTTAACATGGCTTAATTTGAAACAAGAAAATACACTGGCGATCAATGTATGTAATAATACGCTATTTATGGTCACTATATATAGTTTTGAGGTGATTATACGATCACTAGCTCATCGTAGAGCACCATATTGCACCCTACTAACCGGCCACATAGTCGACGTGGCACTTTATTGACTGGTTAGATTGTCACCTGGTTTGTGGGTCCCACCTGTCAGTTGGTAGAGGAAAGAAATCAGTTAAACAAAATGTTACGCAGGCGCGACAGGGTCCAACCCTTGCGCGCGAACCACCCTGGTTGTATATGCGAGTGCATGCATGTGTACTCCCTCGGTCTTCCAACAAAGAGTGTACATCGGCTAAAAAACAAAGAGTGTACATCTACTCTTCATATGCAGTTAGCCTTTAATCTAAATTGATATTGATTGACTAATGCACCAACTTGTGCTCTAACTATAGGCTACATGTTTATCCTTAATTACATCATGCAACAACCTTCATTTAATCTTCTTCTCTCAATGGTCGCATGCACACATAAGTCTACTACTTTTGGGCGTTAATTATGCCCCGGTCAATGTGTAAATATCTAAATGTATAGTCTTTCACAGACGTAGAGAGTAGGTTGAGCACTTGAGCGTGAGCGTGTGTGTTGCATCGTGTGCTGTGTGCCGCATGGGTGAGTGTTGTGTGCGTCCATGTGTACGTGAGAGTGTTGCATGTTGCATGCATGCATGCATGAGGCTTTTACTCCTCCCATTGACATGTTCATATTTCAAGCTTCCTACGTTCCCTCCATATGGTGATACTCCATCTATTTCCAAATACGGAGTAAAAGCCTCCCCCTGTTTCCAAATACGGAGTATTTGTCTTTCTACAGATTTCAACAAGTGACTACGTATGGAGCAAAATGAGTGAAGTGAACGTAGTGGCATAGGGATATCATAGATAGGAAGTCTTCGTGATCCATTATTCCCCATCTCGGTCAGAGAGAACTATTCAACTAATCTTCACAGTGAAGTGACAATACATGCTGCAGCAGATGGGACACTTAATTAATAAGCTGAACGAGCGTGTTGGTGTTACCAAAACAGCCTTACCCAGTACTACCATCATGTTTGCGAGTGGAGCACGCTTCCGCAAATACACCTATGCACCTTTCTCCTCCATTAACTGACATATGATCCCTCTTGAGGTAAACCCACATGTCATCGGCGTAACTATTTACACTCCGAAGGATGGTATATCCTGGTAGTAGTACTAGTAGAATTAAGATTTAATGCACTTTCTTACCCATCTTTCACTCTTCCTCCTCCTCTCTTCTTTTTCCTCCTCTCTTCCCCAT
>NC_057803.1:397537382-397545080 GCF_018294505.1 Triticum aestivum | reverse complement strand
CTCGGCCACACACGCCATCTTCTTCGCCCGCCCGCCCAAATCCACTTCCCCGCTGGCTCGCAGGCACTGAAAACCCCGCGCCTTAAGAAACCCTATGACAGAACCGGCTGACACGCAGAGCCACGCTGGAATTCCCTCCCTGATGTTCTCTTGGAGAAGATCTATAATTGTATGGACCTGCTCAGCACCGTCCTTCTAGCCGCATGCTCGGTGTCTTTGTACCGTCTACTCATCTGCAACCGGCCGGCTCTTTTCAATACACCATGCTTACTGATGCCCGATCCTCGCAGGTGGCCCAGACACTGACTTGACGGTCCTATGGAGGTTGTCGTGGTGCCCCTTGACATGCTACCACTACCGGTCCACCTGTCCTTCATGCGCGGCCACTACTGGGCGGGTATGAAGGCCAACTGGATCATCCTCATCGACCAATCCGGTAGTCCGTGGCGTCTCGTGGATATCTACACCCAGCGAGAGATCACCCTTCCATCGTTGGATACCGCTGCCATCGAGCCTCGCGGCCCGCCAGACACTCCTTCCTACTACGCACGAGACGCATCGAGCTTTTGACTCGATCTCTGTTTGCTAAAAGTTGTAATCTGCGAAGTGCCCACACCATCAGAAGACTACATGGATTATAAACTCATTGCCTTGTTCAACATGAGATTAGTCTATCTGGAATCCGATCACCATACATGGTTATGGCTCATTGTCAATCCTACTGAGGCAACATTTATGTCTGATGCTATAGTGCCCGATGGCATCGTTTACACGGTCGACGCACAGATTGGCTGCCTATACTGATGGAATCTATCGTCGTGTAATTTTTCGATCTCATCTTTACCTTATGAATATGACTGCTTGTTCATTGTTACGAATTTAGAATAGATAGTATGTCTATAAACACATCATTGCTATATGTTCCTCTCATTTCCTAGATTTTTATGACCACACATGTTATTGTTAGAGTTGATATGATAACAATTGGCATCTAATGATTGTTAGAATAGATATTATGAGCATAACCTCATGATTGCTATATGTTACTCTCATTTGCAAGATTTTTAAAACAACACATGTTATTTGCTTAGAGTTGATATGAGAACAGTAATAAGTGCTATTGTAGAATATGAGTAGCCCATGTCATAGCTGTTTTCTTCTCATTGTTACATGATGTTTGAACCATGACATATTGCTAGAATATGAAAGCTATTGGCTTATTTTTTAACTTGGGGTATGATTATGACCATGCAATTGCAATTCTCTATCTATGATATGTGTCACTCTTATAATAATCTTAATTCCACACATACTCTGAACATGGTTGTTTATTTTTGTACTTTTGTTCTCCAATTTGAATTGTTGTAGTAGACGCAAATGCGCTAGACTTCATGATTCTAGGACCTGGAATCATACTAGTCGATGGTTGGTGGTTTATCGCTCGTTCAGCTGACGACGGTCATTTGATACTCATTCGCACGTACCAAATTGACCAAACCCTTACATCAAACCACCTGCAGTACAATGCCTGGAGCGTTCCTGACATTGATGGCTATGGATGCTTCATGTTCGAGAAATATCCCAGCTCCGTTGGGCCAGGCGTATTCAACTGGAGGCGGGTTTACAACCTCGACAACCACTCCATGTTCCTCGGGCTCAATTATCCGATCATCCAACCAATCATTGATCATATCACCGGCGATGATTACCGTGCTATGCAACTTCCATTCTTCAGGGGGGACTATGTTTACATATCATACCATGGGTTTCATGAATCACCATATCCAGAGATTCGTCAACACAGCTTGTTGCCAGATAATCTTCAGTGTGTGAAAGGCATCAAGCTTCCATGCGATGGATGGCTTTTGCAAACCCGACATGCGGCGATGTGGTTCATGCCAACAACAAATATGCACAACCTGATTTGTACTGATATCTAAACTGAGCCATGTAACCAGCTGCTGTAGCACCACCCTCTTTTGTTGGATATTATGTACTATTGTAAGTTCGAAGCACTCCTCTGATTTGAAAGATAGATACCTTTTCGGGATCAAGTGCATTCTAACTCACCTACGTATGATGTATGGATAATGATGATAAAAATGCTGTGTAGAAGCCATATCTACTACCACTATAAAAGGACGAGAGGACGGAGAACCGAGTCATCTCATCCATTAAAGCATATGATCTGATGGTCTAAATCACTCCAACACATCAAACGTGTTTTACACTTTAATTACCCATCCTGCCACTCCTAAACTCCTCCACCTCTTCTAAGAAAAACTGCTTAGACCGATCGCACGCACGCCGCGCACCAGTTCCTCCTCGCACGTTCGCATGCACAAGAGCGCTCCATCACCAACCTCCCTCCTCTCCCGATCGGCGCCTCACCTCCCCGTCCCTGCATCCTCGGTGCCAAGCCGCCCTCCCTGCACCTGCATCGCCGCCCCTAGCATGCCGTTCGCTCCGCACGCATACCACCGATGACCCTGACCGTCGTGAACCCGATCTGGCCGGGCATCCAGGGGAACACCGGCAGTGAGGTCCTGGAGGGGGCAGCTTCTTCCTCCCGTCGCTCTCCCACCGCTCCTTCCCGGCGCCCACCCACGCCTGGTCCAGCCGCATCTGGGCGCGCACCGGCTGCGCGACAGGCGACTGCGACGGGCGGCTCCAGTTCTCCACCGCAGGTCTCCCTCCACCACGGCGGCAACGAGCAATCGTCCTACGGGGTGAGCGTGGTGGACGGCTTCAACGTGGGCCTCTCCGTGACCCCGCACAAGGGCCGCGACAACTGCCCCGTCTTGGCCTGCTGCAAGGACCTGACCCAGAGCTGCCCGGGCGAGCTGCCTGTGCGTACATGATGTTCATCCTCGGCTTGTCACACACGCAATCTTCTCGGCTTAATTCCATCTCTTCCCCAATTGGAAACAAATCAGCATGAGACTCAGCCTTGCCAAGGTCGAGAACGCCTCACAGATATGTATGAGGACGTCTAATCGAGATTTCCGGCTGCAGGGCGCAATTAGTGGAAGAAGGTATTACGATTTTCCAGATTGTGATTAATTGCTTCTCAACTCAATTCCCCTCTTCTATAGTCTTGTGAGATCGTTCATTCATTCATAAAGATCATCCTCATACATATCTCTTTCTCACTCTGATTTCATGTTTTGATTGGGATTCGAAAAGAGGAACTGAGATGTATGTTCGTGACTTGTAAGCAGCAACAAAATTTAGCAATTTATATTTTTCTAGCCATCCAAATATCTTGCTCCATACCTTTCTTAGAATTTTTTATTTGATCAGCAGTGTTCTTAATTACTTGTACCCTATATATTTGTGTGCTAATTAGCAAGATTGTTAGTATATCCATCTGGTAATGAGAATGAAAACTGGCATATGACTTGACTGAGGCCTCGAAAGGAGCATAAACAATTTGTTAGAATACAGACGAGTACTTCTACTGCTAGGAATTCAGAACAACTAGCTTAGTTACTGCTGAGGAACAACCTAATGAAAAATTATAGGATGACAATATATTGAGTAAGCATGAAACTGTTACTTATTCACCTAATAAAAAACATGCCAATTGACTGCAACTTTTACTGTGAATGTTTATGAACCCACTTTTCTGAATAACTAAGATGATAAGGCAACAAAATTATAGTGTATCGAGTATTTATTTGCAACTGAAATAGAAAAACAGCATATGTTTATGTGGCCTTAGGGGTTAGGGCCCCTTTTTGTTGTCTTTCCCCAGGCCCCTAAATTCTCAGGACCGGCCCTGGCTCCAAGTCCGTGGCTGACCTGGTTACCACCGTCCGGATGTTCAAGGTGGTCGTCCCAAGAGCTCTAAGGTGTGGCCGCCACACCATCGGCTGATCCACAACGGCCAAATCTTGTAGAATGAGAACATCCTAGCCCGATACGGTGCGTACTTTCTTATTATGCCATGACCAGTTTGATCAGTCACGCGCATGAGCTTTTCTATGAGGCCACGCTATTTGAAATTTCAAAAAGAGCACGTCTTGTTTGTTATACTAAATTTCTAGGCATCCGTACAACCTGGAGGAGCTTTGTCTTTCTGTACCGAAACATCTATGGTGTGCTTTTGTCTAAAATCCGTTAACAAGTAGAGCAATGGTCGGCCCTGCATTAGCATATGTAAGGAATTTTAGATGGTAATACTTTTACCACACAGACAACCTGAAATTCAATGGCTAATAATTGACTAATATCATGCGAGGTTCTAATATGTCAATGACTAATATACTCTAGAGAACTTATGTCCATGAGTATCCATCAGTATTTCCAGTGTATTGCTAAATTTTCTCAGTGTGGACTTGCCACTTTTTACCTTCAAGATCCCTGTAATTTTTTAAGATGACTTTTGTCAGTTAACTGGAGATGTTCCGTCATTCAAACATGTTGATGGCCAAGCAAAATATTCAGGTATGCTGGAAACATCCGTAGCTATACGCATATACCTTAGTGGCACACTTTACTGTAGTAGTATGTTTATATGCAAAAGAATTAAAAGCTGATATACCCAGGCTATCCTAATTCATGCATGTTTGTGCCTTCCAGGTGATGTGCCCAACATGCTTCTGCACGAGAGTTTGCTATGGGAAGTAAGCATGAGGTGTGCCTGCTGGTTATGCAAAAAAATAGATGTGTCTAACAATTGCATTCTACTTTTGTGGTAAAGCCTGAATAAGTCTTTGTTGTATACTCTAAACACTTACAGCAAGATGAAGCTGGCACAATGAGGTATTTGAACAAGATTCATAAGGATCGTCTACTACTCATGCAAGAGCAAGTCAACATCCATCTCACTTGCATGCCTGCAGGCTAGAGACGGGTCACATTTGGTCGCACATGGGAGTTGTTCTTGTGAACGTGGGTGATGAGATTGACACAAAGCTGCCGAGGAAGGAGCGGGCGACATTTGTTTCTAAAGGGTATCGAGTTTCATATGTTTTTATCTCCTTTGTTATTCTGATTACGAGTCGCATTACCAATCATTCAACAATTATAGTTTGATATTTTAGTTCCATCTCAATCATTCATTTATGCCTGATCAGCCATGAACGTGCAACTACATTAAAGTTTGCATTAAAATTTTGTTTGCAAATAGAGGTCAGCGAAGCCTTTTCTTGGCCCAGACAGACCTGCACCGCCTGCCCACCCGACAGGAGCTATAACTATTCTACATATTTAGGAGACATTTAATATTGTGTGCGGCGTGCAGGCTATTCATTTAGGACATGATTTCCTTTCAAAAAGTATATATTTTGGCCAGATTTTTTTTACACTGAGAGGCTTAAATTCTTTGGATATATCTCACTTTGGGGTTTGTATTTTGCTATCCTCGACCATGATAATTAATGGTATATTCTGTGGCATAGAGATTATGCCTCATGTATGTAGTGACACAAAGGACCCGTGTACACGCATCACATAGAGGAGGCGGCTGATAGCAGGCAAGCGTTTCCCAAATATCATATTATAGTACTAGCTTTCTAGAATTAAATGGAACTACATATTGTTTTCAACTTCTAAGCAATGTATTTATATGCCTATTTGACAAATTCCCCTTTAATCTGAATCACAAGAAACAGAGAGTATACAGAGAGTGCGTGGGAGAAATTTACGTGACATCATGAGGAAAGAGGGAACAACCTACGGTAGTATGTTATACTGACCAGTCTAAATTGTAGTTCTATTTTCTTTTTCAACCAGATTTTTTTCTTGAGATCAATATATGTTGTATACTCAAATCATGTTGTATTAAGAAGTATCATGACAAAATTATTTCTCTAATTACTTGTTATGTTTGACAATGGGAGGTTAGGGGATTAATTAGTAGATTCAATGTTCTTATTTTACAAACTATCGGAGACCTAATGGATGGAACATATATATATTATTGTATTTACGCAGCAACATGACTCCACCCTCTGCTGTTCTGTTTTAAAATACATCTTAAGTGATAATTAATTTGTTGTCCCGCAAAGCAATTTTACGGGCCCGGTTGAGTCATTTTGCAAGTTTTTGTTTGAATTCTACCGGCGCTGCAAGTTTATGTCTTAATAGTGCAATGAACTCTTATTTTTATGCCTGATGTATAAGTACAAATTTGTTATATTTTAATATTTCATGATTTTGACAACCTGAGTAACCATCATTGGTATCCACTTTCAAGAATTACTAGCATTGGTACCTGATGCTTCATCTTGTTGCAGTGCTGATTCTATATCTCGAGCAAAGCAGATTCTTACCTCGATACCTGCAAGAGCAAGAGAAGCATACAACCATAGCCAGGTAATCGTGTCGTTCACAGATCATTGGTGACAGAGGCATATTTTCTTTAAAGGTGCCTCTGTTTCATAACATGTCTGATTATGTGTCGCGGGATTATATATTGGGGGCACTAGCTAGCAAAACAGTAATTCTTGTAACCCATCAAGTCGGGTTCATACCAGCTGCTGACTTCATACTGGTAATAACATTATCCTTACAATCGAAGCACTACTTTTTAGAGGCTAATGCACATGGTATATATGTTGTTTCAAATTTATCAGCAAGTTAAGTTGTTCAATTCGATGTGTTGTTTATGCATGTTTCCTGATGAGAATAATACAACAGATTCTGCATGAAAGTTTTGCCATCTTTTGTAACATTTCTCATTAGAATGTTCATGGGATAATGGGCCCTTGGTCTCTCATTTGTGCTTTATTTTTCTCATGGCACATGCTCAAGGATGGTCATATCGCCCAAGATGGAAAATATGAGGATCTTCTCCAAGCTGGAACTGAGCTCAATGCATCAAGAACAAAATCAATTGAAGCAACACTTCGTGTATAATGTATTGTGAACCTTGGATTGAGCTCATGTGTGTGGTTTATGTATTGTGAGCCTTGGATTGAGGTCATGTGTGAGGCTAATGTATTATGAGCCTTTTACTTTGTAATATGTGATAATGATGTGACAGGCTCATGGATTATGGACACCAAATTTATGTGGCAATTCTGTAATGTGGAGTACCCATGATGACATGACAATGCCTAAATAATGCCAATTTTTCTGTCTAATATACTACTGATAATTCTGGGGAAGTTTTACATAGATTTGAAAATACATTTAAATTTAATTCATCCCACTTTTTGTCAAATTTTGACAAAAAATGAAAATTTTCAGAACAATTTGTAATTTCTGTAAAATCAAAATAATTGTGTATTTTTGGCTCTATGCATATGATGCTACTTGAAAATATTTTCTTGATTTGTAATATTTTTTAGTGCAACCAAACCATCTTTCTATGTATGTTATTCTCACATATATTTGTATATTAGAATTAGTTGAGACGTGTATATATAAAAAGGGGTGGATCTATTATGATAACATCATTAACAATCTTATTCTCTTAACTCTGGGTCTTATTCTGTTAACAGTTTCGGACTGCTTCCTACCCGAAAATAAACCACGCCCGCCCGCCCACCCACCCACCCGCCCACTATCTCATCCACCCCACGCACCAACCCCACGCCCAACACGCCGGGGCGGCCAACACCTCGCACCGCCTGCCCCGGCTAGAACCACCCCGGCCACCACCGCGCGCTGCCCCGTCTCGGCCACCACCCGGCCACGGCCAGCACCACGCGCTGCCCCGCCCCGGCCAGCACCACCCGCCACCCCGCC